>NW_028157781.1:27500-170147 GCF_964263955.1 Coregonus lavaretus
TATTACTTTGGTCTCTTCTTTACTTGATGTTTGAGCTGTTAGTGTAGCACAAGGGGATGTATGAAACTCCTCAGCCTGAAGTGTCCCCACTTGCACAGTCCATTAGCTAGCTTTTCGGTGGCTCAGACTGTTAAGATGCTGGGTTCTGTGTCAGCCGAATAGTGTTGAATCAAATCAAATCAAATTTGATTTGCCACATGCGCCGAATACAACAGTTGTAGACCTTACAGTGAAATGCTTACTTACAAGCCCTTAACCAACAATGCAGTTTTAAGAAAAATAAGTGTTAAGTAAAAAATAGATGATTAAAAAATTTAAATTACAAATAATTAAAGAGCAGCAGGAAAATAAAATAACAGTATGGAGGCTATATACAGGGGGTACCGGTACAGAGTCAATGTGCGGGGGCACCGGCTAGTCTAGGTAATTGAGGTAATATGTACATGTGGGTAGAGTTAAAGTGACTATGCATAGATAATAAACAGAGAGTAGCAGCAGCGTAAAAGAGGTGGTGGGATGGGGGGGGACAATGCAAATAGTCCGGGTAGCCATGATTAGCTGTTCAGGAGTCATATGGCCTGAGGGTAGATGCTGTTAAGAAACCTTTTGGACCTAGACTTGGCACTCCGGTACCGCTTGCCGTGCGGTAGCAGAGAGAACAGTCTATGACTAGGGTGGCTGGAGTCTTTGACAATTTTGAGGGCCTTCCTCTGACACCGCCTGGTATAGAGGTCCTGGATGGCAGGGAGCTTTGCCCCAGTGATGTACTGGGCCGTACGCACTACCCTCTGTAGTGCCTTGCGGTCAGAGGCCAAGCAGTTGCCATACCAGGCGGTGATGCAACCAGTCAGGATGCTCTCGATGGTGCAGCTGTAGAATTTTTTGAGGATCTGAGGACCCATGCCAAATCTTTTTAGTCTCCTGAGGGGGAATAGGCTTTGTCGTGCCCTCTTCACGACTGTCTTGGTGTGTTTGGACCATGATAGTTCGTTGGTGATGTGGACACCAAGGAACTTGAAGCTCTCAACCTGTTCCACTACAGCCCCGTCGATGAGAATGGGGGCGTGCTCAGTCCTCTTTTTTTTCCTGTAGTCCACAATCATCTCCTTTGTCTTGGTCACGTTGAGGGAGAGGTTGTTGTCCTGGCACCACACGGCCAGATCTCTGACCTCCTCCCTATAGGCTGTCTCATCGTTGTCGGTGATCAGGCCTACCACTGTTGTGTCGTCGGCAAACTTAATGATGGTGTTGGAGTCGTGCCTGGCCATGCAGTCATGGGTGAACAGAGAGTACAGGAGGGGACTGAGCACGCACCCCTGAGGGGCCCCCGTGTTGAGGATCAGTGTGGCAGATGTGTTGTTACCTACCCTTACCACCTGGGGGCGGCCCGTCAGGAAGTCCAGGATCCAGTTGCAGAGGGAGGTGTTTAGTCCCAGGATCCTTAGCTTAGTGATGAGCTTAGAGGGCACTATGGTGTTGAATGCTGAGCTGTAGTCAATGAATAGCATTCTCACGTAGGTGTTCCTCTTGTCCAGGTGGGAAAGGGCAGTGTGGAGTGCGATAGAGATTGCATCATCTGTGGATCTGTTGGGGCGGTATGCAAATTGGAGTGGGTCTAGGGTTTCTGGGATTATGCTGTTGATGTGAGCCATGACCAGTCTTTCAAAGCACTTCATGGCTACAGACGTCAGTGCTACGGGTCGGTAGTCATTTAGGCAGGTTATCTTAGAGTTCTTGGGCACGGGGACTATGGGCACGGGGACTACATGTGGACATAATCCCAGAACGAATATCCCTACAGGTGTAGGCTACATGTGGACATAATCCCAGAACTAAATACCCTTACAGGTGTAGGCTACATGTGGACATAATCCCAGAACGAATATCCCTACAGATGTAGGCTACATGTGGACATAATCCCAGAATTAAATATCCTTACAGGTGTAGGCTACATGTGGACATAATCCCAGAACTAAATATCCTTACAGGTGTAGGCTACATGAGGACATAATGCCAGAACTACTAATATCCTTACAGGTGTAGGCTACATGTGGACATAATCCCAGAACTAATATCCTTACAGGTGTAGGCTACATGTGGACATAATCCCAGAACTAAATATCCTTACAGGTGTAGGCTACATGTGGACATAATCCCAGAACTACTAATATCCTTACAGGTGTAGGCTACATGTGGACATAATCCCAGAACTAAAATCCTTACAGGTGTAGGCTACATGTGGACATAATCCCAGAACTAATATCCTTACAGGTGTAGGCTACATGTGGACATAATCCCAGAACGAAATATCCTTACAGGTGTAGGCTACATGTGGACATAATCCCAGAACGAAATATCCTTACAGGTGTAGGCTACATGTGGACATAATCCCAGAACTAATATCCTTACAGGTGTAGGCTACATGTGGACATAATCCCAGAACTAATATCCTTACAGGTGTAGGCTACATGTGGACATAATCCCAGAACTACTAATATCCTTACAGGTGTAGGCTACATGTGGACATAATCCCAGAACTAAATATCCTTACAGGTGTAGGCTACATGTGGACATAATCCCAGAACTAAATATCCTTACAGGTGTAGGCTACATGTGGACATAATCCCAGAACGAAATATCCTTACAGGTGTAGGCTACATGTGGACATAATCACAGAACTAAATATCCTTACAGGTGTAGGCTACATGTGGACATAATCCCAGAACTAAATATCCTTACAGGTGTTCCTAATAAGACAGTACATCACAAATGTTTAGTAATATCACCCTTCCAATACATGTGTCACTCATCAACTCTTCCTTGTTTTTCTACAGATGGGCAGAAGGAAATGAGTAATCTGACTGAAAGACAGGTTGATAGTGATGTCTAAATTGGGAGAGACCTTGCACTCAGCATTCAATTATACAAGAACCTGTGTAGATCAGATCCAGGCCTCTCGTCACAGATACTGGTCATGGCAGCGTAGATCAGATCCAGGCCTCTCGTCACAGATACTGGTCATGGCAGCGTAGATCAGATCCAGGCCTCTCGTCACAGATACTGGTCATGGCAGCGTAGATAAGCTCCAGGCCTCTAGTCACAGATACTGGTCAGCAAGGAGCCTGTCTTCGGCTCCTATTTCTGACCCAGCTCCTATATCACAGAGGGAGAGAGAGAAAGACTGTCATTATACAGTCATGGAAGCCAACAGTAAATAGAGAGAGAGAGAGAGAGAGAGAGAGAGAGAGAGAGAGAGAGTGTCATGGAAGCCAACAGTAAATAGAGAGAAAGAGAGAGAGAGAGAGAGAGTCATGGAAGCCAACAGTAAATAGAGAGAAAGAGAGAGAGAGAGTGTCATGGAAGCCAATAGTAAATAGAGAGAAAGAGGGAGAGAGAGAGAGAGTGTCATGGAAGCCAATAGTAAATAGAGAGAACGAGAGAGAGAGTGTCATGGAAGCCAATAGTAAATAGAGAGAAAGAGAGAGAGAGAGAGTCATGGAAGCCAATAGTAAATAGAGAAAACGAGAGAGAGAGAGAGTGTCATGGAAGCCAATAGTAAATAGAGAGAAAGAGAGAGAGAGAGAGAGTCATGGAAGCCAATAGTAAATAGAGAGAAAGAGAGAGAGAGAGAGTCATGGAAGCCAATAGTAAATAGAGAAAACGAGAGAGAGAGAGTGTCATGGAAGCCAATAGTAAATAGAGAGAAAGAGAGAGAGAGAGAGAGTCATGGAAGCCAATAGTAAATAGAGAGAAAGAGAGAGAGAGAGAGAGAGTCATGGAAGCCAATAGTAAATAGAGAGAACGAGAGAGAGAGAGAGAGTGTCATGGAAGCCAATAGTAAATACACGGTTGAACATAGCCAATCAGAGATTATGATTCACAGCTAATTTACAAGGGACACGTATCATAATGGCACTGACTGGTGGACATTACTCACTCGGGCCCAGGAGTAGTCCATTGGCACAGTGGAAGGTGGCACCTCCTTACAACATACAACACACACATACACACAGCACTGATTACATTATCAATGGTGGCTGGGTGAATTCCAGGACAGGAAGTATGTTGACCATTGATGAGATCAAATGTGACCAACCTGATTGAAGTGTCCTCCATTACTCTGAAACGGGACTGGTGTCTGGCCACTGCCTCGGCCTTCTTGAACAGCTCCTGGTATGGTTCCCAATATGGTTCTTGGGGGGTTCCCAAGACGCTGCTGAACAACACATCCACCAGGTTATGTACGTAGCCTGTGAATGAATTAAAATATAATTACTCAATAAACGTATCACTTTTTTTAGTTTGGAAGTAATGTATATGCTAAGAGAGGGACTGTGTTCTCCGGAATAGATTCAGGCCGGCGACGCTGACACCGTTACTATGCAACCTGTGTACGTTACTAAGTGCTCGCTGAGACGTTATTGTATTTGCTGCCAGAGCCATAGCTATATTTGTAGTAGACAAGTACCATCCTTTTTATTTTTGCTCTAGAAAATACACTATAAACTTTTATGAGAACAGGCCATGTTGTTTTGGGTTAGCAGAGCCCCCGAATGCTAGCTGGCAACCTAACTTGCAAATCCGTGTTAGTTGTCATATCTTTGGTTTGAGAAGTGACAGTGGTTTGACGGTTGACAGGTAAAAGTAGTGACTGTGTCGGATGTAATCCATTCTTGGCCATCTGGCAATATTGTTGAAATGCATAGAAAGTTTACACCAACTTTATGGAAGCCCATTTTCACTCCTATTTCCCGAGCGAAATGTGCGTGAGTTGCACCCATACGCTTGACAACAGATGTCCACATGGCAGCTGGAGGCGTACCACAACGTGTTGTCTCTGGACAATTGAACATCATTGGTAAGAGTGGGCACGTAAGTAATCCATGTAGTGGGAATGTATAGCCAACCCTCTCAGTAAGTTGGGATGAACTCACTCACAAAACTACATTTTGGAACGAGACTGACCCCATGACCAAAATGATACAATTATACTATTTACACTTTGTAGTACATTTGCCACTAGAATTAATGTTTCTGACTCATATCGATTGGCACATAGGACGTTTAAAAGCATAGAAGTTTGGTTCTTCTTCTTCTTCTTTGGGATTGGGTCGCGGATCGCATCCGTTTTTTGGTGCATACACCTCCACCTACTGCAATGGTGTGTGCAGACGTGTACATTAAATTCTTGATACAGTAATACAAAATTGCGCTGCCAACTATTAGCCCTCTCTAACAAACGCACCACCCCCCATTCCACTATTTAACCCTGTCTAGTCCTACTCCAGACCAACGGTCGGTTTAAGAGGACAGAACACTACCGCTCAAGGAGAAGTTGGTTCTAAGGGGGGGCAATTGACCTTTTAAAGAGATTCTCCGGTACTTTTGTATAGCTTTAGCCAGTAGTTCTGAAAGTAGTGCATATGAGCCAAAAGTGTGCCCCGAAAATTGCATACTACATCACATATGTGCAGATTTGTGCACAACGTCATTGCTCTCTCTCTCTCTCTGCTGTGTGTGCATGGTCTCTTTCTAGCTGTCACTCAAATGGCTGAAGCTCATTGGTTAGAGCTGGAATTGCTAGGAGGCTGGCCCACATAGGGGGATATTTAGTGAAGAGGGTGCAGCACAGCTTCCAGAAAAACAGTTCGTGTTTGTTTGTATTTATTATGGATCCCCATTGGCTGCTGCCAAGGAATCAGCTACTCTTCCTGATTTTTCACCTAGTCGGCTCAGGGATTAGAACCAGCAACCTTTCGGTTACTGGCACAACGCTCTTAACCACTAAGCTACCTGCTTAATCAGTCTTGTATGGAGTACAGCTTTACCGCTAGTTACTGTTAGAGGAATGAGCAATGTCCTCAACCATGACTGAGTACAGCTCTACCTGCAGTTACTGCTAGAGGAATGCAAAATGAAGGCACTTATACATTTTAAAAAAACATTACAATACATTCATAACAGATTTCACAACACACTAAGTGTGTGCCCTCAGGCCTCTACTCTACTACCACATATCTATAACTCAAAATCCATGTGTACATGTGTGTATAGTGCGTATGTTATAATGTGTGTGTGTGTGTGTGTGTGTGTGTGTGTATGCATGTGCCTATGTTTGTGTTGCTTCACTGTCCCCGCTGTTCCATAAGGTGTATTTTTATCTGTTTTTTAAATATGATTCTACTGCTTGCATCGTTACCTGATGTGGAATAGAGTTCCATGTAGTCATGGCTCTATGTAGTACTGTGCGCCTCCCATAGTCTGTTCTGGACTTGGGGACTGTGAAGAGACCTCTGGTGGCATGTCTTGTGGGGTATGCATGGGTGTCTGAGCTGTGTGCTAGTCGTTTAAACAGACAGCTCGGTGCTTTCAACATGTCAGTACCTCTCACAAATACAAGTAGTGATGAAGTCAATCGCTCCTCCACTTTGAGCCAGGAGAGATTGACATGCATATTATTAATGTTAGCTCTCTGTGTACATCCAAGGGCCAGCCGTGCTGCCGTGTTCTGAGCCAGTTGCAATTTTCCTAAGTCCCTCTTTGTGGCAATGACCACACGACTGAACAGAAGTCCAGGTGCAACAAAACTAGGGCCTGTAGGACCTGCCTTGTTGATAGTGCTGTTAAGAAGGTAGAGCAGCGCTTTATTATGGACAGACTTCTCCCCATCTTAGCTACTGTTGTATCAATATGTTTTGACCATGACAGTTTACAATCCAGGGTTACTCCAAACAGTTTAGTCACCTCAACAAGGGTCAATTTCCAAATTATTTATTACAAGATTTAGTTGAGGCTTAGGGTTTAGTGAATGATTTGTCCCAAATGCAATGCGTTTAGTTTTTGAAATGTAAGTCTAACAAAACAGTTGCTTTCAAACTAGGGATTTCGTGGCTAATTGAGGTAAGACAGTAATTCTGGTCAGAGATAATGCATGTATGAACTACACAATGACACATCCAGCCCAAAACGGGAGGTTGAAAAAATACTTATTAGTTGACAAAGTTCCGGAGCATGTCTTTAAATGGACCATGTGCCTCTGTTTTTAGAGGATTGTGGGTAACATTTTTTTTGTTTCTTTATGATACTTATACACAATGTTGTATGGATGTTTGAAGAAAGAAAAGTATAGTTCTAAAATAGTGTTAAGCAGTTTGTTGTGCTATGAGGTGTAATTGATCGTGATGAACGGATATTAAAACCGTCAAGCAAGTTGACATTCAATAATGTGACAAGCCATTCCCACCGTCAACAAGGTCATGTTCACCACTCTTAATGAGGCTAATGCATTATTTAAAAAAATATATATATTTTTTTTTGTCGTTTAGCAGACACTCTTATCCAGAGCGACTTACAGGAGCAATTAGGGTTAAGTGCCTTGCTCAAGGGCACATCAACTGATTTTTCACCTGGTCGGCTCGGGGATTAGAACCAGCGACCTTTCGGTTAGTGGCACAACGCTCTTAACCACTAAGCTACCTGCTTAATCAGTCTTGTAAGGAGGACAGCTTTACCGCTAGTTACTGTTAGAGGAATGAGCAATGTCCTCAACCATGACTGATTACAGCTCTACCTCCATGTTACTGCTCAACAACGCCTGCTAAAGTGGGTTCAAATGACAAATCGTCAAAAACAATGTTAAACATTAAGACACGACCACTGAACATTACTAATCAGAACTACTTACTACTTACACTTGAAAAAAACAACAATGAATGTTAATAATTTAAGTAGAAGAGGCCCTACATTTTTATGTTCACTACAACAAAGATTAATGTTCAAGTAACTTCAATTGTCATAGTTCAGAGTACATAACGCAATTTAGTGTCAAAAAGACAAAATAAGTTTACGTATTCACAACTTTAAAAGAGAACCAGGCCAGGCAAGGTGGTGATGTTTCTGTGAGACTGCAGCTTACAGCAGGCCAGGTGGTGATAAGAGCAACATGGCTTTGACCTCTCTGTGCAGCCAGGCATGGCCATGTTCAGCCAGCTCCGTTTGTCTAACGGGCTATGAGAAGTGGAGGAAGGAAGAGGCAAAGGAAGGAAGGAAGTAAGGAAGGTAGGAAGGAAGGGATGGAGGGGAGGAGGAGGAGGAGGAGGAGGAGATGGAGGGGAGATGGAGGGGAGGAGGATATGGAGGGGAGGAGGAGGTGGAGGGGAGAGGAGGAGATGATGGAGGGGAGGAGGAGGAGGAGATGGAGGAGATGATGGAGTGGAGGTGGAGGGGAGGTGGAGGGGAGGAGGAGGTGGAGTGGAGGAGGAGATGGAGGGGAGATGGAGGAGGAGGGGAGGAGGCGGAGGTGGAGGGGAGGAGGAGATGGAGGTGGAGGGGAGGAGGAGGTGGAGGGGAGGAGGAGATGGAGATGGAGGAGGAGATGGAGGGGAGATAGAGATGGAGGAGGAGGGGAGGAGGAGGTGGAGGGGAGGAGGAGATGGAGGGGAGATGGAGATGGAGGTGGAGGTGGAGGGGAGGAGGTGGAGGAGGGGAGGAGGTGGAGGGGAGGAGGAGGTGGAGGGGAGGAGGAGATGGAGGAGGAGATGGAGGGGAGATGGAGGAGGAGGGGAGGAGGAGGTGGAGGGGAGGAGGAGATGGAGGGGAGGTGGAGGGGAGGAGGAGATGGAGGGGAGATGGAGATGGAGGAGGAGGGGAGGAGGAGGTGCCTGGGGGGGATCATCATCATAACAGCTGTCTGTAGATGTCTGTGACAGGCTGAGTGGTGAGTGGTATCACACAGGGTCCTACATGGCAGGTGGAGGGGAGGAGGAGGTGCCTGGGGGGGATCATCATCATAACAGCTGTCTGTAGATGTCTATGACAGGCTGAGTGGTGAGTCACATGGTCCTACATGGCAGGTGCACTGACCTGCAGGTTTGAATCAGAGAGGAGAAAATGGACAAGCGCTTTGTCCCAAATGTCACCCTATCCCCTATGTAGTGCACTATTTTTTAACAGGGCTCTGGTCAAAGGTAGTGCACTAGATAGGGAATATGGTGCCATTTGGGGCACACCCAGGACACGCTGGTAGATATAGAGATATTAATTGTGTGTAGAGAATGGAAATGAGTAGTTAGGAGGAGTAAATGGTTTGTACTTACAGTACATGCAGTGCATTATGGGCCTGATGTGTTGTGAATGTATGGCTTCTCAGAGAGTATGGGAGGAGGATGAAACGTATGCTGCCTCGCTCAGCCCTCACTAATGCATAAACATCCAATCAATAATGCTATGTCTCTCTCTCTCGCTCTTTCTCTCTCTTTCTCTCTCTCTCTCTCTCTCTCTCTCTCTCTCTCTCTCTCTCTCTCTCTCTCTCTCTCTCTCTCTCTCTCTCTCTCTTTTCTCTCAGAAACAACTGAAATAAGATTATTTTGTGTTATTAGTTTTATCTGTATCTAAAGGATTTGTATAGTTGTGTTCAAACTCAGACTCGCTCTCTCTCTTTCTCTCAGGTGGATCGTTTTGGATGGGTAACATCACTCCCTGATCCTCCCTGTCCCGGCCCACCTATTTAACCCCTAACCCCTGATCCTCCCTCCCTTAATACCCTAGTCACCATGACATCATCTACATCCTGGCCTCAGCTGCTGGCCTTCAAACTGGCCCCTCCACCACATGACCCGGGGAGCCCTGAGAGGGTCGTCAGCTGTGACGAGGCCATAGAGCGTCGCTACGAGATCGTTCCCTCTGTGGTCTGCTCCATGTGCTGCCTCTTCGGCATCATATACTGTTTCTTTGGTAAGATGATAATCCTGTTATAGATTTACAACAGAGCTATCGCACTGGGCAAAAACCGGTTGAATCAACATTGTTTCCACGTCATTTCTACAAAAAAAAAAAAAACATGATATGTGATGACGTTGAATCAACATAGAAAACTGTTTGGATTTGAAAAAACTCATCAACATAAGGGAATTTTGTATTTTTTTTCCACCTCACTTTTGAACCTATATCCAATGACATGGTGACATTTTTTGTTGATTTCACGTTGAATTCAGGTTAGTTGACAACTCAACCAAATATAAATCAAAACTGTACGTTGAACTGACGTCTGTGCCCAGTGGGAAGTTAACACAACCTGCTTCTTTGGTAAGACCATAGAGATATGTAATGTAGAATGTAATGTGTATTGTCCATTTTCCATCAGAATTACATTGAGTTCATCTTAACTCATCATCAGCAGCAACCAACCAATCCACAACAACATGTTGACCTTGTCCATTCTTATTTACATGAATAACCATAACTGCATAAGTTTTAATGTGGATAAAACACTGTCACATCGTTTCAAATCTGAGCGAGCAATCTCAGTTAATTGCTGTTGGTTTATAACTAACATAACAGCTGTCATCTCACCATGGTTGTCACTTCCCAATCTGTTCCATGATCGAGACAAACCAAGAGAAGGGGAAAATACTATATGTTAGAGTTTGTTAGTCCTCTTTGTTAGAGCAAGAAAAATACAATGATTTTATCCTCCTTCACTTAATGCACAAGATAAATAACCTGGTTTACTCAGAGGAGATGAAGAGGACGTTGTTTCATAGGGCCTCAGCTGTAGTCTTGCAGGATTTCAGACAGATAGTTGTCATAGGGCCTCAGCTCAAATGAGCAAAGAGAAACGACAGTCCATCATTACTTTAAGACATGAAGGTCAGTCAAACCTAAACATTTCAGGAACTTTGAAAGTTTCTTCAAGTGCAGTCGCAAAAACCATCAAGCGCTATGATGAAACTTGCTCTCACCGCCACAGGAAAGGAAGACCCAGCGTTACCTCTGCTGCAGAGGATAAGTTCATTAGAGTTAACTGAACCTTAGATTGCAGCCCAAATAAATGCTTCACATAGTTCAAGTAACAGACACATTTCAACATCAACTGTTCAGAGGAGACTGCGTGAATCAGGCTTTCATGGTTGAATTGCTGCAAAGAAACCACTACTAAAGGACACCAATAATAAGAAGAGACCTGCTTGGACCAAGAAACACGAGCAATGGACATTAGACCGGTGGAAATCTGTCCTTTAGTCTGGAGTCCAAATTGGAGATTTTTGGTTCCAACCGCCGTCTTTGTGAGACGCAGAATAGGTGAACGGATGATCTCCGCATGTGTGATTCCAACCGTGAAGCATGGAGGAGGAGGTGTTATGGTGTGGGGGTGCTTTGCTGGTGACACTGTCAGTGATTTATTTAGAATTCATGGCACATTTAACCAGCATGGCTACCACAGCATTCTGCAGCGATACACCATCCCATCTGGTTTGCGCTTAGTGGGACTATCATTTGTTTTTTAACAGGACAATGACCCAAAGCACACCTCCAGGCTGTGTAAGGGCTATTTGACCAAGAAGGAGAGTGATGGAGTGCTGCATCAAATGAACTGGCCTCCACAATCACCCGTCCTCAACCCAATTGAGATGGTTTGGGATGAGTTGGACCGCAGAGTGAAGGAAAAGCAGTCAACAAGTGCTCAGCATATGTGGGAACTCCTTCAAGACTGTCGGAAAAGCATTCCTCATGAAGCTGGTTGAGAGAATGCCAAGAGTGTGCAAGCTGTTATCAAGGCAAAGGGTGGCTACTTTGAAGAATCTCAAATATACATTATTATTTACACTTTTTTGGTTACTACATGATTCAACATGTGTTATTTCATAGTTCTGATGTCTTCACTATTATTCTACAATGTAGAAAATAGTAAAAATAAAGAAAAAACCTTGAATGAGTAGGTGTATCCAAACTTTTGACTGGTACTGTATATATATTATTTTTTAAGTTTAGCTCACATAATGTCATTTAAAAGTATACATTAATGTGTCTGTAATAGAATAAACATGTTAAAAACACATGTAGCCATTAGTATCTGCATTTTTATAGCTTCCAAAATCTTTTTTTACAACGGTGGGGGAGTGCCAAGATGGAGGCGGTGGCTCCAAAACAGCACCACCTGCCAGTCATCTAGTGTATATATTAATCATTGGTTGAGATCCCGACTGAGTTCCTAAAATATGTGGTGGAAGTTGATCCGAGGTCCTTCAGAAGGCATGCGGGCCACGAGTTGCCATCCCAGCCCTAACCTGTCTCTCTCTCGCTCCTCTCAGGTTACCGGTGATGTTCCTGACAGGCCTGATGTTTGGTTATCATCTTCATGCTGTCTGTCTGCCCTGCAGGCTCATACCTGTCTGTCTTTCTCCTGTCTGTCCTTCAGGCTCTAACCTGTCTGTCTGTCCTTCTAACCTGTCTCCTGTCGGTCTGTCCTGCAGACTCTAACCTGTCTGTCTCCTGCCTGTCTGTCTGTCCTTCAGGCTCTAAGCTGTCTCCTGTCTGTCCTTCGGGTATAACCTGTCTCCTGCCTGTCTGACTTTCAGGCTCTAACCTGTCTGTCTTTCTCCTGTCTGTCCTTCCGGCTCTAACCTGTCTCCTGTCTGTCTGTATTGCAGGCTCTAACCTGTCTGTCTTTCTCCTGTCTATCCTTCAGGCTCTAACCAGTCTTTCTGTCTCCTGTCTGTCCTTCAGGCTCTTACCTGTCTGTCTGTCTCTCCATCAGGCTCTAACCTGTCTGTCTGTCCTTCAGACTCTAACCTGTCTCATCTCTGTCTGTCTATCCTCCAGGCTCTTATCTGTCTCTCTCCTCTCCTCAGGCTTTAACCTGTCTCTCTCCTCCCCTCAGGCTTTAACCTGTCTCTCTCTCCTCCCCTCAGGCTTCAACCTGTCTCTCTCCTCCCCTCAGGCTTTAACCTGTCTCTCTCTCCTCCCCTCAGGCTTCAACCTATCTCTCTCCTCCCCTCAGGCTTTAACCTGTCTCTCTCTCCTCCCCTCAGGCTTTAACCTGTCTCTCTCTCCTCTCCTCAGGCTTTAACCTGTCTCTCTCCTCTCCTTCTCTCAGGCTTTAACCTGTCTCTCTCTCTCTCCTCTCCTTCTCTCAGGCTTTAACCTGTCTCTCTCTCTCTCCTCTCCTCCTCTCAGGCTTTAACCTGTCTCTCTCTTCTCCTTCTCTCAGGCTTTAACCTGTCTCTCTCTCTCTCCTCTCCTTCTCTCAGGCTTTAACCTCTCTCTCTCCTCTCCTCCTCTCAGGCTTTAACCTGTCTCTCTCCTCCCCTCAGGCTTTAACCTGTCTCTCTCTCTCCTTCTCTCAGGCTTTAACCTGTCTCTCTCCTCTCCTCCTCTCAGGCTTTAACCTGTCTCTCTCCTCCCCTCAGGCTTTAACCTGTCTGTCTCTCTCCTCCCCTCAGGCTTTAACCTGTCTCTCTCTCTCCTCCCCTCAGGCTTTAACCTGTCTCTCTCTCTCCTTCTCTCAGGCTTTAACCTGTCTCTCTCTCCTCTCCTCAGGCTTTAACCTCTCTCTCCTCTCCTCCTCTCAGGCTTTAACCTGTCTCTCTCCTCCCCTCAGGCTTTAACCTGTCTCTCTCTCTCCTTCTCTCAGGCTTTAACCTGTCTCTCTCCTCTCCTCCTCTCAGGCTTTAACCTGTCTCTCTCTCTCCTTCTCTCAGGCTTTAACCTGTCTCTCTCTCCTCTCCTCAGGCTTTAACCTGTCTCTCTCTCTCCTCCTCTCAGGCTTTAACCTGTCTCTCTCTCCTCTCATCCCCTCAGGCTTTAACCTGTCTCTCTCCTCTCCACCCCTCAGGCTTTAACCTGTCTCTCTCCTCCCCTCAGGCTTTAACCTGTCTCTCTCTCTCCTCCCCTCAGGCTTTAACCTGTCTCTCTCTCTCCTCCCCTCAGGCTTTAACCTGTCACTCTCTCTCTCCTTCTCTCAGGCTTTAACCTGTCTCTCTCTCCTCTCCTCAGGCTTTAACCTCTCTCTCCTCTCCTCCTCTCAGGCTTTAACCTGTCTCTCTCCTCCCCTCAGGCTTTAACCTGTCTGTCTCTCTCCTCCCCTCAGGCTTTAACCTGTCTCTCTCTCTCCTCCCCTCAGGCTTTAACCTGTCTCTCTCTCTCTCCTTCTCTCAGGCTTTAACCTGTCTCTCTCTCCTCTCCTCAGGCTTTAACCTCTCTCTCCTCTCCTCCTCTCAGGCTTTAACCTGTCTCTCTCCTCCCCTCAGGCTTTAACCTGTCTCTCTCTCTCCTCCTCTCAGGCTTTAACCTGTCTCTCTCCTCCCCTCAGGCTTTAACCTGTCTCTCTCTTTCCTCCCCTCAGGCTTTAACCTGTCTCTCTCTCTCCTCCCCTCAGGCTTTAACCTGTCTCTCTCTCTCCTTCTCTCAGGCTTTAACCTGTCTCTCTCCTCTCCTCAGGCTTTAACCTGTCTCTCTCTCTCCTCTCCTCCCCTCAGGCTTTAACCTGTCTCTCTCTCTCCTCCTCTCAGGCTTTAACCTGTCTCTCTCTCCTCTCCTCCCCTCAGGCTTTAACCTGTCTCTCTCCTCTCCACCCCTCAGGCTTTAACCTGTCTCTCTCTCTCCTCTCCTCTCCTCAGGCTTTAACCTGTCTCTCTCTCTCCCCCCCTCAGGCTTTAACCTGTCTCTCTCTCTCCCCCCCTCAGGCTTTAACCTGTCTCTCTCTCTCCTCTCCTCAGGCTTTAACCTGTCTCTCTCTCTCTCCTTCTCTCAGGCTTTAACCTGTCTCTCTCTCTCTCCTTCTCTCAGGCTTTAACCTGTCTCTCTCTCTCTCCTTCTCTCAGGCTTTAACCTGTCTCTCTCTCCTCTCACCCCTCAGGCTTTAACCTGTCTCTCTCCTCTCCTCCCCTCAGGCTTTAACCTGTCTCTCTCTCTCCTCTCCTCTCCTCAGGCTTTAACCTGTCTCTCTCCTCTCCTCCCCTCTCCTCAGGCTTTAACCTGTCTCTCTCCTCTCCTCCCCTCAGGCTTTAACCTGTCTCTCTCTCTCCTCTCCTCTCATCAGGCTTTAACCTGTCTCTCTCTCTCCTCTCCTCTCCTCCGGCTTTAACCTGTCTCTCTCCTCTCCTCCCCTCAGGCTACCGTTGCTTCAAGGCGGTGATGTTCCTAACAGGCTTGATGTTTGGCTCCGTCGTCATCTTCCTGCTGTGTTATAAGGAGCGTGTCTTGGACACCCAGCTGAGTGTGGAGGCCTCGGTGGGCATCGGCCTGGGTATCGGTACCCTCTGTGGCCTGGTCACCATGCTGGTACGCTCGGTGGGACTATACATGGTGGGGCTGCTGCTGGGACTACTGCTGGGCATCGCCTCACTGGTAAATAAGAGAATTCAGTCTTTATCTGTGTGTGTGTGTGTGTGTTTGTGTGTGTGTGTGTGGGGTGTGGGGGGGGGGGGTGTATTTATTAGGGATCCCTAATAATGCCAAGGCAGCAGCTACTCTTTCTGTGGTCCAAACATATTAAAGCACTTAAATTACATATAAAACAAAATATAAAACAGTACATCATATGACATTATTACACCACTACCTATCTACAATACAAAATGTTTAATAGCACCATACATTAGGTTACTTATATTGTGTCTACCGACGCCCCTGATGTAATGTACATTTGCTGAAGCATTTTGACAACTCTGCGTCACAGTGGTAGGGATTAGCTGAGCTGGGCTTGGGTCATTGCTAAGTCATTGTCTCAATGCAGCCTTATAATGCTGTGAAAGGATCCAGGAACCCAAATGATTTGGGTGGATCCCATCCTTCTTATAAAACGTGTTTTGTTTCCAAAAGGTATCGAAATTGTCAACAAAAGTTACACCCATTGAGCTGCAATAATCACGTAGCCAATTGTGAAGAGCAAGAATCCTGCTAAAGCGTTCAATTCCACGATTCAGAGAGGGCACAGGGACAGATATGATGGGTTATTTGTTAGTGTCTAGCAGAAAGTCAATCAGCTCTTTTAAAATCGAGTTAAAACTGTTCAGAGCTGCCCTTCATAATGTCATTAAAACCCACATGGACTACGGTGGAATCCATTTCCATGTCCTGACGTAGTACATTCGGTTGCAGCTTAGTAATGTAATTTACTCGAGCTCCGGGATAGGACATTGTTTTTGCACCAGGAACGGTCACATTTCTTACCATGGGAGCTGCCCAAAATCACGACTGGCGAGAAGGACGAGGCGGAGATGCATCCAACAAGCGTGAACGCCGTCCAGCCACCGGCGTAGAAAATCTAAACATTTCACTCTGCGTTTTCCACAGTTTCTTACGTAGGCTGGCGACCTGCGTGATCAAGGAAGCCACCTCAAGCCTATAATCCTCGGCAAGAAACAATTGGCGCATTGGAACTCCGAGTGATCCGGTTTGTCCCGAAACAAAGCGTAATAGATACAGCTCCTACAGCGCTGGAACCGTTCATTTAGTTCTCCAGACTCCATTGGAAAACTCATCTGGTACCAACTTCGTTAGCTTGATGGCTAGCAGCTTAGCGTCTCTGTCAAGCAGGCTTCAAGCTGGGGGTTGTGTGTGTGTGGGGGGGGGGGGGGGGGTGGGGGGGGGGATTGTGTGTGTGTGTGTGGGGGGGGGGGGTTGTGTGTGTGTGTGTGTGTGTGTGTTGGTGGCACTGCTCCTCTGCCTACTGCTAGGCTCCATGTCAATGATGAAATCACACCAGAAGACCAATTTGTTTAGGTCTGGAAGAAAACAAACACATTTATTTTTGAATGTAAGTCCCTTTTAGTTGCGCATCTGGCGAGTGAGTAATGTGCAGTCTACTGTGCTGGTCTATGGTTCTGTACTGTTGCTGCTCATTTCATGGTTAAGTTAGCAAATAACAAATCGTAGATACAAATGATATACTTACTCATGATATACTTCTGCCAGGTAACCCTACTTTGCAGTTAACCTTTAATTGAGAAGGTTTTGGGGAAAGTATTTCTGTCAACCCACGAGATGGTTATCAGAGTTGTCAAAATGCTTCAGGGGTCGTCGGTAGACACAATATAAGTAACCTAATGAATGTCCCTCTAACTGCCCTGAATGCCTCTGCTGATCCTACAGCTATTGTGTGCAGTAATCATGTGCCTAAGAACCAGATTTATACTGTTAGCACTGAGCCGGTGTGCCCGAGGAGGAAGTCCACTGTGTGCAGCTCACCCTGCACTAACATAAAGAACATGAGCACATCTACTGCTGCTAAGCTTCCCAAGTAAAGCAATAAAAACAAGTAAGCATCCCAGAAGAAAAGTGCTCAAAATAGCCCACGTTAACCTATGTACCTTAACAAACAAGGTTCATGAAATTAATAATTTGCTAGTAACAGATGACATTCATATTCTGACTCTCTGAAACTCACATAGATAATACCTTTGATGTGGTAGCAATACAAGGTTATAACATTTACAGAAAAGATAGAAATGCCAATGGTGGAGGTTTTGCTGTTTATATACAGAACCACATTCCTGTGAAGATTAGAGAGGATCTCATGTTAAATACTGTTGAAGTAATATGGCTACAGGTTCACCTGCCTCACCTAAAGCCCATTCTGGTGGGAAGCTGCTATAGACCACCAAGTGTTAACAGTTAGTATCTGGATAACATGTGTGAAATGCTTGATAATGTATGTGATATGAATAGAGAGGTATACTTTCTGGGTGATTTAAATATTGACTGGCTGTCATCAGGCTGCCCACTCAAGAGAAAGCTTCAAACTGTAACCAGTGCCTGCAACCTGGTTCAGGTTATCAGTTAACCTACCAGGGTGGTTACAAACAGTACAGGAATGAAGTCATCAACATGTATTGATCATATCTTTAATAATGCTGCAGAGATTTGTTTGAAAGCAGTATCCAAATCCATTGGATGTTGTGATCACAATATAGTAGCCATATCTAGGAAAACCAAAGTTCCAAAGGCTGGGCCTAATATAGTGTATAAGAGGTCATACAATAAGTGTTGTAGTGATTCCTATGTTGTTGATGTAAAGAATATGTGTTGGTCCGTGGTGTGTAATGAAGAGCAACCAGACGCTGCACTTGACACATTTATGAAATTGCTTATTCCAGTTACTAATAAGCATGCACCCATTAAGGACATGACTGTAAAAACGGTTAAATCCCTGTGGATTGATGAGGAATTGAAAAATTGTATGCTTGAGAGGGATGAGGCAAAAGGAATGGCAAATAAGTCTGGCTGCACAACCGATTGGCAAACGTATTGCAAATTGAGAAATCATGTGACTAAACTGAATAAAAAGAAGAAGAAACAACACTATGAAACAAGAATAAATGACATAAAGAATGATATTAAAAAGCTTTAGAGCACATTAAATGAGATTTTGGGCAAAAAGGCAAACTCAGCTCCATCATTCATTGAATCAGATGGCTCATTCATCACAAAACCAACTGATATTGCCAACTACTTTCATAATTTTTTCATTGGCAAGATTAGCTAACTTAGGCATGACATGCCAGCAACAATTGCTGACACTACACATCCAAGTATATCTGACCAAATTATAATTTTGAATTCCGTAAAGTGAGTGTGGAAGAGTTGAACAAATGATTGTTGTCTATTAACAATGACAAGCCACCGGGGTCTGACAACTTGGATGGAAAATTGCTGAGGATAATAGCGGACAATATTGCCACTCCTATTTGCCATATTTTCATTTTAAGCCTACTAGAATGTGTGTGCCCCCAGGCTTGGAGGGAAGCAAAAGTCATTTTGCTACCTAAGAATAGTAAAGCCCCCTTTACTGGCTCAAATAGCTGACCAATCAGCCTGTTACCAACCTAAACTATTGGAAAAAACTGTGTTTGACCAGATACAATGCTATTTTACTGTAAACAAATTGACAACACACTTTCAGCATGCTTATAGAAAAGGACATTCAACAAGCACAGCACTTACACAAATGACTGATGATTGGCTGAGAGAAATTGATGATAAAAATATGGTGGGGGCTGTTTTGTTAGACTTCAGTGCGGCTTTTGACATTATCAATCATAGTCTGCTGCTGGAAAAATGTATGTGTTATGGCTTTACACCCCCTGCTATAATGTGGATAAAGAGTTACCTGTCTAACAGAACACAGAGGGTGTTCTTTAATGGAAGGCTCTCAAACATAATCCAGGTAGAATCAGGAATTCCCCAGGGCAGCTGTCTAGGCCCCTTACTTTTTTCCATCTTTACTAACGACATGCCACTGGCTTTGAGTAAAGCCAGTGTGTCTATGTATGCGGATGACTCAACACTATACACGTCAGCTACTACAGCAACTGAAATAACTGCAACACTTAACAAAGATTTGCAGTTAGTTTCGGAATGGGTGGCAAGGAATAAGTTAGTCCTGAATATTTCCAAAACTAAAAGCATTGTATTTGGGTCAAATCATTCACTAAACCCTAAACCTCAACTACATCTCGTAATGAATAATGTGGAAATTGAGCACGTTGAGGTGACTAAACTGCATGGCGTAATCCTGGATTGTAGACTGTCATGGTCAAAGCATATTGATACAACAGTAGCTAAGATGGGGAAAAGTCTGTCCATAATTAAGTGCTGCTCTGCCTTCTTAACAGCACTATCAACAAGGCAGGTCCTACAGGCCCTAGTTTTGTCACACCTGAACTACTGTTCAGTAGTGTGGTCAGGTGCCACAAAGAGGGACTTGGGAAAATTGCAGTTGGCTCAGAACAGGGCAGCACGTTTGGCCCTTAAAAGTACACGGAGAGCTAACATTGATGACATGCATGTCAGTCTCTCCTGGATCAGAGTGGAAGAGAGATTGACTTATTCACTGCTTGTTTTTGTGAGAGGTGTCGACAAGCTGAATGTACCGAGCTGTCTGTCTAGAATACTGGCACACTGCTCGGACACCCATGCATACCCCAAAAGACATGCCACCAGAGGTCTCTTCACAGTCCCCAAGTCCAGAACGGACTATGGGAGGCGCACAGTACTACATAGAGCCATGACTACATGGAACTCTATTCCACATCAGGTAACGATGCAAGCAGTAGAATCAGATTTTAAAAAAACAGGTAAAAATACACCTTGTGGAACAGCGGGGACTGTGAAGAGACACACACACACAGGTACATACACACATACATATAGATACTCACTCTACACACACGTAGACATGGATGTTGTATTGTAAATATGTGATAGTGGAGTAGTGGCCTGAGGGAACACACTTAATGTATTGGGTGAAGTGTTATGAAATATAATGTCATGTAATATTTTTTAATTGTAAATAACTGCCTTAATGTTGCAGGACCCCAGGAAGAGTAGCTGCTGCCTTGGCAGGAACTAATGGGGATCCATAATAAACCCCAGGAAGAGTAGCTGCTGCCTTGGCAGGAACTAATGGGGATCCTTAATAAATACAAATACATAAACTGGCTACAGACGGAGTGATAGACAAGGGCTATATTGCTGGAAATGAATTGGCATGTATTGTGATAGGTTTGGCATTTTAAGCCAATAGTGGCTATCCAGGGGTGGGATAATGTCATTTTAAGCCAATAGTGGCTATCCAGGGGTGGGATAATGTCAAGGTTACGTTGATTAGATAGTAGCTGAGAACATGTGTCCTGGTGTACTATTGGCTATCTGAATAAACTAAACTTAACATATCTCCATTCAGGTGGTAATGGAGGAGTTCCACCACCCCCGGACGGTTTGGGTGCCCCTGGGGGTGTTGTTGGGGTCAGGCATGCTGTTCGCCGTCCTCACCCTCCAATGGCAGCGCTTCTTCACCACCCTCTCCACCGCTGTGTTTGGCTCGGCTGTCATCACCGTCACTGTGGACTACTTCATCGAACTGTTCGCCCTTGTCAGGTATGTTATTACTGCTCTCTCCTCTCCTCTCCTCTCCTCTCCTCTCCTCTCCTCTCCTCTCCTCTCCTCTCCTCTCCTCTCCTCTCCTCTCCTCTCCGCTGTGGTTCAGTTGACAGAGCGTGGTGCTTCCAAAGCAGGCTCTTGGGGCCACCCATATGAAAATGTATGCAAATGTATACACACACTACTGTAAGTGGCTTTGGATAGGAGCATCTGTGGTGTGCTGGTGCTCTAATCAAGATTTCAGAAGATATTATATATTACATATGAATATATATATATATATATATTACATATGATATTATATATTACAGATACATATTATATATTACAGATGATATTATACAGTGCATTCGGAAAGTATTCAGATCCCTTGACTTTTTCCAAATTTTGCTACGTTACAGCTTTATTATAAAACTGATGAAATTGTTTTTTTCCCCTCATCAATCTACACACAATACCCCATAATGCATTTTGTTTTGTTTTTGGAAATATCATATTTACATAAGTATTCAGACCCTTTACTCAGTACTTTGTTGAAGCATCTTTGGCAGCGATTACAGCCTCAAGTTTTCTTGGGTATGACTTTACAAGCTTGGCACACCTGTATTTGGGGAGATTTTTCCCATTCTTCTCTGCAGATCCTCTCAAGCTCTTTCAGGTTGAATGGGGATCGTCGCTGCACAGCTATTTTCAGGTCTCTCCAGAGATGTTAGATCAGGTTCAAGTCCGGGCTCTGGCTGGGCCACTCAAGGACATTCAGAGACTTGTCCTGAAGCCACTCTTGCTTTGTCTTGGCTGTGTGCTTAGGGTCGTTGTCCTGTTGGAAGGTGAACCTTCGTCCCAGTCTGAGGTCCTGAGCGCTCTGGAGCAGGTTTTCATCAAGGATCTCTGTACTTTGCTCCGTTCATCTTTCCCTCGATCCTGACTAGTCTCTCAGTCCCTGCCGCTGAAAATCATCCCCACAGCATGATGCTGCCACCACCATGCTTCACTGTAGGGATGGTGCCAGGTTTCCTCCAGACATGACGCTTGGCATTCAGGCCAAGTAATTCAATCTTGGTTTCATCAGACCAGAGAATCTTGTTTCTCATGGTCTGAGAGTCCTTTAGGTGCCTTTTGGCAAACTCCAAGCAGGCTGTCATGTGCCTTTTACTGAGGAATGGCTTCCATCTGGCCAGTCTACCATAAAGGCCTGATTGGTGGAGTGCTGCAGAGATGGTTGTCCTTCTGGAAGGTTTTCCCATCTCCACAGAGGAACTCTGGAGCTCTGTCAGAGTGACCATCGGGTTCTTGTTCACCTCCCTGACCAAGGCCCTTCTCCCCCGATTACTCAGTTTGGCCGGGCGGCCAGCTCTAGGAAGAGTCTTGGTGGTTCCAAACTTCTTCCAATTAGGAATGATGGAGGCCACTGGGTTCCTGGGGACCTTGAATGCTGCAGAAATGTTTTGGTACCCTTCCCCAGAGCTGTGCCTCAACACAATCCTGTCTCAGAGCTCTACAGACAATTCCTTCTACCTAATGGCTTGGATTTTGCTCTGACGTGCACTGTCAACTGGGGGACCTTATATAGACAGGTGTGTGTGCCTTTCAAAATCATGTCCAATCAATAGAATTTACCACAGGTGGACTCCAAGTTGTAGAAACATCTGAAGGATGATCAATGGAAACAGGATGCACCTGAGCTCAATTTCGAGTCTCATAGCAAAGAGTCTGAATGGAAACAGGATGCACCTGAACTCAATTTCGAGTCTCATAGCAAAGAGTCTGAATGGAAACAGGATGCACCTGAACTCAATTTCGAGTCTCATAGCAAAGAGTCTGAATACTTATGTAAATATGGTATTTCTGTTTTTTATTTTTAATACATTTGCAAACATTTCTAAAAACCTGTTTTCGCTTTGTCATTATGGGGTATCGTGTGTAGATTGTTGGGGGGAAATTTAATTTGTTTTAGAATAAGGCTGTAACATAACAAAAAGTGGAAAAAGTCAAGGGGTCTGAATACTTTCCGAATGCACTGTATATTATAGATACATATTATATATTACATATTATGTTATATATTACAGATACATATTATGTATAATATATGATATTATATATTACATATGATATTATATATTACATGTGATATTATATATTACAGATACATATTATATATTACAGATATATATTATATATTACAGATACATATTATATATTACAGATATATATTATATATTACATATTATATTATATATTACAGATAAATATTATATATTACAGATACATATTATATATTACAGATACACATTATATATAACATATGATATTATAAATTACAGATACTGTACATATTATATATTACACATGATATTATATTTTACAGATACATATTCGAGAGGATCAAGGTGGCTCCGCCCCGTACTGTCTGCTGGTTCACCTGGGTCATCATGGGGGTGTGGCCTGTCCTGGCATTGCTGGGGGTCCTCATCCAATGGAAGGTCACCGCCGAGGGATACTCACACACTGAGGGTAAGTCTGAACCCTAACCTTTAACCCTAACCCTAATGGAGGGATACTCACACACTGAGGGTAAGTCTGAACCCTAACCTTTAACCCTAACCCTAATGGAGGGATACTCACACACTGAGGGTAAGTCTGAACCCTAACCTTTAACCCTAACCCTAATGGAGGGATACTCACACACTGAGGGTAAGTCTGAAGCCTAACCTTTAACCCTAACCCTAACAGACTGTCTTGCCAGCTGCTGTGGTCATTGTGATACGTAGTCCAAAACATGATTTAAGTCTAGTCCTAGTGATTAAGTCCAAGACTAAGACGTAGTGATTAAGTCCTAGTGACTAAGTCCTAGTGATTAAGTCCAAGACTAAGACGTAGTGATTAAGTCCTAGTGATTAAGTCCTAGTGATTAAGTCCTAGTGATTACGTCCTAGTGATTAAGTCCTAGTGATTAAGTCCTAGTGATTACGTCCTAGTGATTACGTCCTAGTGATTAAGTCCTAGTGATTAAGTCCTAGTGATTAAGTCCAAGACTAAGACGTAGTGATTAAGTCCTAGGGATTAAGTCCTAGTGATTAAGTCCTAGTGATTACGTCCTAGTGATTAAGTCCTAGTGATTAAGTCCTAGTGATGAAGTCCAAGGGCCCAGGACTAGGCTTAAAGTGAAATTTCCCAATTTTTCTACTTCATATTCGTCGTCTCCAGCACCACCTCAACATCAACATATGTGAAAATGGAGCCTTTCTAGGTTTGGTAGTAAAAAAGATAGAGGAAGATGAGTGTTTCATCGTGTGATTTTAACCAATTATGAGTAGGCATTGCCTGCTAATTGCCTTCTAATTGCCTGCTAATTGTCTACTAATTGTCTACTAATTGGTTGATGATGTCATTGGAAACATTTATCTTCCTCTATCTTTTTTACTACAAAACATAGACACGCCCCATTTTCACATACAATATATATAAAAAAGTATGTGGACTCCCGTTCAAATTAGTGGATTCGGCTATTTTAGCCAATCGAGCACACAGCCATGCAATCTCCATAGACAAACATTGGCAGTACAATGGCCTTACGGAAGAGCACAGTAACTTTCAACGTGGCACTGTCTTAGGATGACACCTTTCCAACAAGTCAGTTCGTCAAATTTCTGCCCAGTTAGAGCTGCCCCGGTCAACAGTAAGTGCTGTTATTGTGAAGTGGAAACGTCTAGGAGCAACAACGGCTCAGCCGCGAAGTGGTAGGCCACACAAGCTCACAGAACGGGACCGCCGAGTCCTGAAGTGCATAGCGCGTAAAAATCGTCTGTCCTTGTTTGCAACACTCACTACTGAGTTCCAAACTGCGCCTGGAAGCAATGTCAGCACAATAACTTATCGTCAGGAGCTTCATGAAATGGGTTTCCATGGCCGAGCAGCCGCACACAAGCCTAAGATCACCATGCGCAATGCCAAGAGTCGGCTGGAGTGGTGTAAAGCTCACCGCTATTGGACTCTGGAGCAGTGGAAACGCGTTCTCTGGAGTGATGAATCATGCTTCCCCATCTGGCAGTCCGACGGACGAATCTGGGTTTGTCGGATGCCGGGAGAACGCTACCTGCCCCAATGCATAGTGTCAACTGTTAAGTTTGGTGGAGGAGGAAAAATGGTCTGGGGCTGCTTTTCATGGTTCGTGCTAGGCCCCTTAGTTCCAGTGAAGGGAAATCTTAACGCTACAGCATATAATGACATTCTAGGCGATTCTGTGCTTCCAACGTTGTGGCAACAGTTTGGGGAAGGCCCTTTCCTGTTTCAGCATGACAATGCCCCCGTGCACAAAGCGTGTTCCATACAGAAATGGTTTGTTGAAATCGGTGTGGAAGAACTTGACTGGCCTGCACAGAACATTTTTTTTGAAATGTCCCTTTAATCAGGGTCTAACTGGCCTACAGTGTGCTGTTTGTGTGAGAGGTTGGAGGTAGGCTGTACACCACCACAGAATCAGATGTTTTACCAGTTCCCTGTAACTCAGTTGGTAGAGCATTGCGCTTGCCACGCCAGGGTTGTGGGTTTGTTTCCCACGGGGGGCCAGTATGAAAATGTATGCACTCAATAACTGTAAGTCACTCTGGATAAGAGTGCCTGCTAAATGACCAAAAAAAAAAAGAAAAACACATATATATATATATATGCTTTAACAAGAAGTCACACATCTAATGCGATAAATCTGTGAACATGTGATGGCTTGTGATCAAAAGCAAGGGAGGCGAAGAAGCTTTGGATGTGGTGTTGTGGTTGTCATAGTAACTGCCTGGTAATGTGGTAATTGTGCCACCCCCTCCTGTCCCCCCCGCTCCCCCCTCTCCCTGGGTTAAAAGCTTTTGATTGCTGGGCTTGAAGGGTGTCAGGGGAAAGGAAGAGGGGTGAGAGGGTGAGGGGGGGGGCAGGGAGTGGGTGGGTGGGAGGCAGAGAGGAGGGTTAGTGGGGTGGGAGGCAGAGAGGAGGGTTAGTGGGGGGGAGGCAGAGAGGAGGGTTAGTGGGGTGGGAGGCAGAGAGGAGGGTTAGTGGGGTGGGAGGCAGAGAGGAGGGTTAGTGGGGTGGGAGGCAGAGAGGAGGGTTAGTGGGGGGGAGGCAGAGAGGAGGGTTAGTGGGGTGGGAGGCAGAGAGGAGGGTTAGTGGGGTGGGAGGCAGAGAGGAGGGTTAGTGGGGTGGGAGGCAGAGAGGAGGGTTAGTGGGGTGGGAGGCAGAGAGGAGGGTTAGTGGGGTGGGAGGCAGAGAGAGAGGCGAGGAAGGGCGAGAGGCAGAGAGGAGGGTTAGTGGGGGGGGCAGAGAGGAGGGTTAGTGGGGGGGAGGCAGAGAGGAGGGTTAGTGGGGTGGGAGGCAGAGAGAGAGGCGAGGAAGGGCGAGAGGCAGAGAGGAGGGTTAGTGGGGGGGGCAGAGAGGAGGGTTAGTGGGGTGGGAGGCAGAGAGGAGGGTTAGTGGGGGGGAGGCAGAGAGGAGGGTTAGTGGGGGGGGAGGCAGAGAGGAGGGTTAGTGGGGTGGGAGGCAGAGAGAGAGGCGAGGAAGGGCGAGAGGCAGAGAGGAGGGTTAGTGGGGGGGGGGCAGAGAGGAGGGTTAGTGGGGTGGGAGGCAGAGAGGAGGGTTAGTGGGGGGGAGGCAGAGAGGAGGGTTAGTGGAGTGGGAGGCAGAGAGAGAGGCGAGGAAGGGCGAGAGGCAGAGAGGAGGGTTAGTGGGGGGGGCAGAGAGGAGGGTTAGTGGGGGGGAGGCAGAGAGGAGGGTTAGTGGGGTGGGAGGCAGAGAGGAGGGTTAGTGGGGTGGGAGGCAGAGAGGAGGGTTAGTGGGGTGGGAGGCAGAGAGGAGGGTTAGTGGGGGGGAGGCAGAGAGGAGGGTTAGTGGGGGGGGGCAGAGAGGAGGGTTAGTGGGGTGGGAGGCAGAGAGGAGGGTTAGTGGGGTGGGCAGAGAGGAGGGTTAGTGGGGGGGAGGCAGAGAGGAGGGTTAGTGGGGGGGGAGGCAGAGAGGAGGGTTAGTGGGGTGGGAGGCAGAGAGAGAGGCGAGGAAGGGCGAGAGGCAGAGAGGAGGGTTAGTGGGGGGGGGCAGAGAGGAGGGTTAGTGGGGTGGGAGGCAGAGAGGAGGGTTAGTGGGGTGGGAGGCAGAGAGGAGGGTTAGTGGGGTGGGAGGCAGAGAGGAGGGTTAGTGGGGGGGGAGGCAGAGAGGAGGGTTAGTGGGGTGGGAGGCAGAGAGGAGGGTTAGTGGGGGGGAGGCAGAGAGGAGGGTTAGTGGGGGGGGGCAGAGAGGAGGGTTAGTGGGGTGGGAGGCAGAGAGGAGGGTTAGTGGGGTGGGAGGCAGAGAGGAGGGTTAGTGGGGGGGAGGCAGAGAGGAGGGTTAGTGGGGGGGAGGCAGAGAGGAGGGTTAGTGGGGTGGGAGGCAGAGAGGAGGGTTAGTGGGGGGGAGGCAGAGAGGAGGGTTAGTGGGGTGGGAGGCAGAGAGGAGGGTTAGTGGGGTGGGAGGCAGAGAGGAGGGTTAGTGGGGGGGAGGCAGAGAGGAGGGTTACTGGGGGGGAGGCAGAGAGGAGGGTTAGTGGGGTGGGAGGCAGAGAGGAGGGTTAGTGGGGTGGGAGGCAGAGAGGAGGGTTAGTGGGGTGGGAGGCAGAGAGGAGGGTTAGTGGGGGGGAGGCAGAGAGGAGGGTTAGTGGGGTGGGAGGCAGAGAGGAGGGTTAGTGGGGTGGGAGGCAGAGAGGAGGGTTAGTGGGGTGGGAGGCAGAGAGGAGGGTTAGTGGAGTGGGAGGCAGAGAGGAGGGTTAGTGGGGGGGAGGCAGAGAGGAGGGTTAGTGGGGTGGGAGGCAGAGAGGAGGGTTAGTGGGGTGGGCAGAGAGGAGGGTTAGTGGGGTGGGAGGCAGAGAGGAGGGTTAGTGGGGGGGGAGGCAGAGAGGAGGGTTAGTGGGGGGGGAGGCAGAGAGGAGGGTTAGTGGGGGGGGAGGCAGAGAGGAGGGTTAGTGGGGTGGGAGGCAGAGAGGAGGGTTAGTGGGGGGGAGGCAGAGAGGAGGGTTAGTGGGGGGGGCAGAGAGGAGGGTTAGTGGGGTGGGAGGCAGAGAGGAGGGTTAGTGGGGGGGAGGCAGAGAGGAGGGTTAGTGGGGGGGGAGGCAGAGAGGAGGGTTAGTGGGGTGGGAGGCAGAGAGAGAGGCGAGGAAGGGCGAGAGGCAGAGAGGAGGGTTAGTGGGGGGGGGCAGAGAGGAGGGTTAGTGGGGTGGGAGGCAGAGAGGAGGGTTAGTGGGGGGGAGGCAGAGAGGAGGGTTAGTGGAGTGGGAGGCAGAGAGGAGGGTTAGTGGGGGAGGCAGAGAGGAGGGTTAGTGGGGTGGGAGGCAGAGAGGAGGGTTAGTGGGGTGGGAGGCAGAGAGGAGGGTTAGTGGGGTGGGAGGCAGAGAGGAGGGTTAGTGGGGTGGGAGGCAGAGAGGAGGGTTAGTGGGGGGGAGGCAGAGAGGAGGGTTAGTGGGGGGGGGGCAGAGAGGAGGGTTAGTGGGGTGGGAGGCAGAGAGGAGGGTTAGTGGGGTGGGAGGCAGAGAGGAGGGTTAGTGGGGGGGAGGCAGAGAGGAGGGTTAGTGGGGGGGAGGCAGAGAGGAGGGTTAGTGGGGTGGGAGGCAGAGAGGAGGGTTAGTGGGGGGGAGGCAGAGAGGAGGGTTAGTGGGGTGGGAGGCAGAGAGGAGGGTTAGTGGGGGGGAGGCAGAGAGGAGGGTTACTGGGGGGGAGGCAGAGAGGAGGGTTAGTGGGGTGGGAGGCAGAGAGGAGGGTTAGTGGGGGGGAGGCAGAGAGGAGGGTTAGTGGGGGGGGGGGCAGAGAGGAGGGTTAGTGGGGTGGGAGGCAGAGAGGAGGGTTAGTGGGGGGGAGGCAGAGAGGAGGGTTAGTGGGGTGGGAGGCAGAGAGGAGGGTTAGTGGGGTGGGAGGCAGAGAGGAGGGTTAGTGGGGTGGGAGGCAGAGAGGAGGGTTAGTGGGGGGGGCAGGGAGGAGGGTTAGTGGGGTGGGAGGCAGAGAGGAGGGTTAGTGGGGTGGGGCAGAGAGGAGGGTTAGTGGGGTGAGCAGAGAGGAGGGTTAGTGGGGTGGGAGGCAGAGAGGAGGGTTAGTGGGGTGGGGCAGAGAGGAGGGTTAGTGGGGTGGGAGGCAGAGAGGAGGGTTAGTGGGGTGGGCAGAGAGGAGGGTTAGTGGGGTGGGAGGCAGAGAGGAGGGTTAGTGGGGGGGGGCAGAGAGGAGGGTTAGTGGGGGGGAGGCAGAGAGGAGGGTTAGTGGGGGGGGGCAGAGAGGAGGGTTAGTGGGGGGGGAGGCAGAGAGGAGGGTTAGTGGGGGGGGGCAGAGAGGAGGGTTAGTGGGGGGGAGGCAGAGAGGAGGGTTAGTGGGGGGGGCAGAGAGGAGGGTTAGTGGGGTGGGAGGCAGAGAGGAGGGTTAGTGGGGGGGGGCAGAGAGGAGGGTTAGTGGGGGGGGAGGCAGAGAGGAGGGTTAGTGGGGTGGGCAGAGAGGAGGGTTAGTGGGGTGGGCAGAGAGGAGGGTTAGTGGGGTGGGAGGCAGAGAGGAGGGTTAGTGGGGTGGGCAGAGAGGAGGGTTAGTGGGGGGGGGCAGAGAGGAGGGTTAGTGGGGGGGGCAGAGAGGAGGGTTAGTGGGGGGGGGCAGAGAGGAGGGTTAGTGGGGGGGGAGGCAGAGAGGAGGGTTAGTGGGGTGGGAGGCAGAGAGGAGGGTTAGTGGGGTGGGAGGCAGAGAGGAGGGTTAGTGGGGTGGGAGGCAGAGAGGAGGGTTAGTGGGGGGGGAGGCAGAGAGGAGGGTTAGTGGGGTGAGAGGCAGAGAGGAGGGTTAGTGGGGTGGGAGGCAGAGAGGAGGGTTAGTGGGGTGGGAGGCAGAGAGGAGGGTTAGTGGGGGAGGCACAGAGGAGGGTTAGTGGGGGGGGCAGAGAGGAGGGTTAGTGGGGTGGGAGGCAGAGAGGAGGGTTAGTGGAGTGGGAGGCAGAGAGGAGGGTTAGTGGGGTGGGAGGCAGAGAGGAGGGTTAGTGGGGGGGGCAGAGAGGAGGGTTAGTGGGGTGGGAGGCAGAGAGGAGGGTTAGTGGGGTTGGAGGCAGAGAGGAGGGTTAGTGGGGTGGGAGGCAGAGAGGAGGGTTAGTGGGGGGAGGCAGAGAGGAGGGTTAGTGGGGTGGGAGGCAGAGAGGAGGGTTAGTGGGGGGGGCAGAGAGGAGGGTTAGTAGGGTGGGAGGCAGAGAGGAGGGTTAGTGGGGTGGGGCAGAGAGGAGGGTTAGTGGAGTGGGAGGCAGAGAGGAGGGTTAGTGGGGTGGGAGGCAGAGAGGAGGGTTAGTGGGGTGGGAGGCAGAGAGGAGGGTTAGTGGGGGGAGGCAGAGAGGAGGGTTAGTGGGGTGGGAGGCAGAGAGGAGGGTTAGTGGGGTGGGAGGCAGAGAGGAGGGTTAGTGGGGTGGGAGGCAGAGAGGAGGGTTAGTGGGGGGGGCAGAGAGGAGGGTTAGTGGGGTGGGAGGCAGAGAGAGAGGCGAGGAAGGGCGAGAGGGGACATCCATTAAGTGGATATACTGACAGGTGGTGCTTCTACCTCTCTGGCTGGCTGTGCCCAGATGGTGCTTCTACCTCTCTGTCTGGCTGTGCCCAGGTGGTGCTTCTACCTCTCTGGCTGGCTGTGCCCAGGTGGTGCTTCTACCTCTCTGTCTGGCTGTGCCCAGGTGGTGCTTCTACCTCTCTGGCTGGCTGTGCCCAGATGGTGCTTCTACCTCTCTGGCTGGCTGTGCCCAGGTGGTGCTTCTACCTCTCTGGCTGGCTGTGCCCAGATGGTGCTTCTACCTCTCTGGCTGGCTGTGCCCAGATGGTGCTTCTACCTCTCTGGCTGTGCCCAGGTGGTGCTTCTACCTCTCTGGCTGGCTGTGCCCAGATGGTGCTTCTACCTCTCTGGCTGTGCCCAGATGGTGCTTCTACCTCTCTGGCTGGCTGTGCCCAGACGGTGCTTCTACCTCTCTGGCTGTGCCCAGGTGGTGCTTCTACCTCTCTGGCTGGCTGTGCCCAGATGGTGCTTCTACCTCTCTGGCTGTGCCCAGATGGTGCTTCTACCTCTCTGGCTGGCTGTGCCCAGATGGTGCTTCTACCTCTCTGGCTGGCTGTGCCCAGATGGTGCTTCTACCTCTCTGGCTGTGCCCAGGTGGTGCTTCTACCTCTCTGGCTGGCTGTGCCCAGATGGTGCTTCTACCTCTCTGGCTGGCTGTGCCCAGATGGTGCTTCTACCTCTCTGGCTGGCTGTGCCCAGGTGGTGCTTCTACCTCTCTGGCTGGCTGTGCCCAGATGGTGCTTCTACCTCTCTGGCTGGCTGTGCCCAGATGGTGCTTCTACCTCTCCGGCTGTGCCCAGGTGGTGCTTCTACCTCTCTGGCTGGCTGTGCCCAGGTGGTGCTTCTACCTCTCTGGCTGGCTGTGCCCAGATGGTGCTTCTACCTCTCTGGCTGTGCCCAGGTGGTGCTTCTACCTCTCTGGCTGGCTGTGCCCAGATGGTGCTTCTACCTCTCTGGCTGTGCCCAGGTGGTGCTTCTACCTCTCTGGCTGTGCCCAGATGGTGCTTCTACCTCTCTGGCTGTGCCCAGGTGCTGTCTAGAAATGACACAAATAATCCTGATAATGAACAGGGAACAGTATTATTAGTCCTGCTGTTGTTAATGAACAGGGAACAGTATTATTAGTCCTGCTGCTGATAATGAACAGGGAACAGTATTATTAGTCCTGCTGCTGATAATGAACAGGGAACAGTATTATTAGTCCTGCTGCTGATAATGAACAGGGAACAGTATTATTAGTCCTGCTGCTGAAAATGAACAGGGAACAGTATTATTAGTCCTGCTGCTGTTAATGAACAGGGAACAGTATTATTAGTCCTGCTGCTGTTAATGAACAGGGAACAATATTATTAGTCCTGCTGCTGATAATGAACAGGGAACAGTATTATTAGTCCTGCTGCTGATAATGAACAAGGAACAGTATTATTAGTCCTGCTGCTGATAATGAAAAGGGAACAGTATTATTAGTCCTGCTGCTGATAATGAACAAGGAACAGTATTATTAGTCCTGCTGCTGATAATGAACAGGGAACAGTATTATTAGTCCTGCTGCTGATAATGAACAAGGAACAGTATTATTAGTCCTGCTGCTGATAATGAAAAGGGAACAGTATTATTAGTCCTGCTGCTGATAATGAACAAGGAACAGTATTATTAGTCCTGCTGCTGATAATGAAAAGGGAACAGTATTATTAGTCCTGCTGCTGATAATGAACAGGGAACAGTATTATTAGTCCTGCTGCTGATAATGAACAGGGAACAGTATTATTAGTCCTGCTGCTGATAATGAACAGGGAACAGTATTATTAGTCCTGCTGCTGATAATGAACAGGGAACAGTATTATTAGTCCTGCTGCTGATAATGAACAGGGAACAGTATTATTAGTCCTGCTGCTGATAATGAACAGGGAACAGTATTATTAGTCCTGCTGCTGAAAATGAACAGGGAACAGTATTATTAGTCCTGCTGCTGATAATGAACAGGGAACAGTATTATTAGTCCTGCTGCTGATAAAGAACAGGGAACAGTATTATTAGTCCTGCTGCTGATAATGAACAGGGAACAGTATTATTAGTCCTGCTGCTGATAATGAACAGGGAACAGTATTATTAGTCCTGCTGCTGATAATGAACAGGGAACAGTATTATTAGTCCTGCTGCTGATAATGAACAGGGAACAGTATTATTAGTCCTGCTGCTGATAATGAACAGGGAACAGTATTATTAGTCCTGCTGCTGATAATGAACAGGGAACAGTATTATTAGTCCTGCTGCTGATAATGAACAGGGAACAGTATTATTAGTCCTGCTGCTGTTAATGAACAGGGAACAGTATTATTAGTCCTATGCTGCCTGCATGGGTGAGTGTATGAATGAATGAGATTTTGTGCTTTTTGTTGGATGACAATGTTTTTTTTGTTGGATGACAATGTTTTGAGCAGACTCTTTCTCTCTCCTCCTCCTCTCCCTCATTTTTTCTCTGCCTCTCTCGCTTTCTCTCATTCTCATCCTATCCTACTGTCTCTCCCTCCCTCTTTCTCTACATCTCTCCCTCACGCTGTCTCCCCCTCTCCACTCTCTCTCTCTCTTTCCCTCCCCCTCTTCCTCTCTCTTCTTCTCCTGCTCCCTCCCCCTCACCTCCTCCCTCTCTGCTCCCTTCCCCTCACCTCCTCCCTCTCTGCTCCCTCCCCCTCACCTCCTCCCTCTCTGCTCCCTCCCCCTCACCTCCTCCCTCTCTGCTCCCTCCCCCTCACCTCCTCCCTCTCTGCTCCTTCCCCCTCACCTCCTCCCTCTCTGCTCCCTCCCCCTCACCTCCTCCCCCTCTGCGCACTCCCCCTCACCTCCTCCCTCTCTGCTCCCTCCCCCTCACCTGCTCCCTCCCCCTCACCTTCTCCCTCTCCCTCCCCCTCACCTCCTCCCTCTCTGCTCCCTCCCCCTTACCTCCTCCCTCTCCCTCCCCCTCACCTCCTCCCTCTCCTACCCTCTCCCCCTCACCTCCTCCATCTCTGCTCCCTCCCCCTCCTCCCTCTCTCCCCCTCACCTCCTCCCTCCCTCTCCCTCCCCCTCACCTCCTCCCTCTCCTACCCTCTCCCCCTCACCTCCTCCATCTCTTCTCCCTCTCCAGTGGTTCTCAGTCGACAGCAGCGTAGGGTCCAGTTGATGAGGATCCACCAGAAGGAAGAGAGGATGCAGAAAGACGTGAAGAAGAAGAGGAAGAAGAAGAGACCGAAGCAACAACGGCAGCAGAAGCAGCCGGGGCACCTCCAGCAGCAACAGTACCACCACCCTCCTCCACCTACCTACCCTCCTCCTACCACCACCACCAACACCAACACCAACACCACCAACAAGGCCCTCCTCCCTGAGCCTATCACCTACCACAGGAAACCAAACCCCATCCGACGCTTCGATGGGGACGTGCTGTCGCCTGTAAGACCATATTTTCTTATCTGTCAGTGAATATGGCTGCGTCCCACGGACCTATCTAAGACTTCACAGATGGAAACCACTGGCCTATCTAAGACTTCACCATCTATTGTTATCTCCACTTTGTAACACAATAAAATGTGAAGAAATCCAAGGGGTCTGAATACTTTTGCAAGGCACTGTAGTGAAGCCAAACTTTAGTGGTCAAAAACATTCATCTTTTGCGTGACAGGGGGAGCGGGTTTTCAAAATGCTATCATATCATGAAATTATACCATTTATGAAATGGCCAGATATATTTTTAATACAGACTAGCTAAAAAGACAAGTGAAAATGGACAAATTCTCCAATATATTATGATAATTGTGTAGTAAAACAATAAGTAGAGGTGCAAACACATACATTTTCACCCCCTATTTTAATTTCCTCCATGTCTCAGGCGGCCAGGCGGACACAGGGCTGTTTGGCTCATCTCCTGTCACCAAGAGGAATAACTTTGCAGCTGTTTCTCTGACTAATAAACAATGCCATGCTGGTGGGTGGCAACATTCAAATAAAACCCAGCCCTGAAACTAAACGTAGGCTGAAATGAATTTGTATGTCTCATCATAGGAAAAGGAAACCGCATTCACCGGGATTTGAACGAAGTGGGCAGTTCGGATTTGTCACTTCAAGCTCAGATACAGTGGATTCAGAAAGTATTCATACCCCTTGATTTATTCCACATGTTGTTGTGTTACAGCCTGAATTCAAAATGGATCAAATAAAATATCACCCATCTACACACAATACCCCATAATGACAAAGTGAAAACATGTTTTATTTTTTATCCAAGTTTATTGAAAATGAAATACAAAAAATATCAAATTTACATAAGTATTCACACCCCTGAGTCAATACTTTGTAGAAGCACCTTTGGCGGCGTTTACAGCTGAGAGTCTTTTTGGGTAAGTCTCGAAGAGCTTTCCGTACCTGGATTGTACAATATTTGCCCATTTAGTCTTTAAATAATTATTCAAACTCTGTCAAGTTGATTGTTGATCATTGCTAGACAGCCATTTTCAGGTCTTGCCATCAATTTTCAAGCCGATTTAAGTCCAAACTGTAACTAGGCCACTCAGGAACATTCAATGTCGTCTTGGTAAGCAACTCCAGTGTAGATTTGGCCTTGTGTTTTAGGTTATTGTCCTGCTGAAAGGTGAATTTGTCTCCCAGTGTCTGTAGAAAGCAGACTGAACCAGGTTTTCCTCTAGGATTCTGCCTGTGCTTATAGCTGTATTCTGTTTCTTTTCATTCTAATAACACTCCCTAGTCCCTTGCCACCACAAACCGATGCTGGCACTAAGACCGCACTCAATGACCTGTATAAGGCCATAAGCAAATGGGAAAACGCTCATCCAGAGGCGCCGTTCCTAGTGGCCGGGGATTTTAATGCAGGGAAACTTAAATCCGTTTTACCTAATTTCTACCAGCATGTTAAATGTGCAACCAGAGGGAAAAAAAACTCTAGACCACCTTTACTCCACACACAGAGACGCGTACAAAGCTCTCCCTCGCCCTCCATTTGGCGAATCTGACCATAATTCTATTCTCCTGATTCCTGCTTACAAGCAGGAAGCACCAGTGACTCGGTCAATAAAGAAGTGGTCAGATGGCGCAGATGCTAAGATACAGGACTGTTTTGCTAGCACAGACTGGAATATGTTCTGGGATTCTTCTGATGGCATTGAGGAGTACACCACATCAGTCACTGGTTTCATCAATAAGTACATCGATGACGTCGTCCCCAGAGTGACCGTACATACCCCAACCAGAAGCCATGGATTACAGGCAACATCCTCACTGAACTAAAGGGTAGAGCTGCCGCTTTCAAGGAGCGGGACTCTAACCCGGACCCTTATAAGAAATCCCGCTATGCCCTCCGACAAACCATCAAACAGGCAAAGAGTCAATACAGGACTAAGATTTAATCGTACTACACCGGCTCCGACGCTCGTCGGATGTGACAGGGCTTGCAAACTATTACAGACTACAAGCTGCCCAGTGACACAAGCCTACCAGACGAGCAAAATTACTTCTATGCTCGCTTCGAGGCAAGCAACACTGAAACATGCATGAGAGTTCCGGACGACTGTGTGATCACGCTCTCCGTAGCCAATGTGAGTAAGACCTTTAAACAGGTCAACATTCACTAGGCCACAGGGCCAGACGGATTACCAGGACGTGTACTCCGAGCATGCCCTGACCAACTTTACATACCGCCCCAACAGATCCACAGATGATGCAATCTCTATTGCACTCCACACAATGCAATTCATTGACTACAGCTCAGCGTTCAACACCATAGTGCCCTCAAAGCTCATCACTAAGCTAAGGACCCTGGGACTAAACACCTCCCTCTGCAACTGGATCCTGGAATTCCTGACAGACCGCCCCCAGGTGGTAAGGGTAGGTAACAACACATCTGCCACGCTGATCCTCAACAAGGGGGCCCCTCAGGGGTGTGCGCCAGTATTCCCTGTTCACCCATGACTGCATGGCCAGGCAAGACTCCAACACCATCATTAAGTTTGCCGACGACACAATAGTGGTAGGCCTGATCACCAACAATGATGAGACAGCCTATAGGGAGGAGTTCAGAGACCTGGCCGTGTGGTGCCAGGATAACAACCTCTCCCTCAACGTGATCAAGACAAAGGAGATGATTGTGGACTACAGGAAAAGGAGGACCGAGCACGCCCCCATTCTCATCGACGGGGCTGTAGTGGAGCAGGTTGAGAGCTTCAAGTTCCTTGGTGTCCACATCACCAACAAACTATCATGGTCCAAACACACCAAGACAGTCGTGAAGAGGGCACGACAAAGCCTATTCCCTCTCAGGAGACTGAAAAGATTTGGCATGGGTCCTCAGATCCTCAAAAAGTTATACAGCTGCACCATCGAAGAGCATCCTGACTGGTTGCATCACCGCCTGGTATGGCAACTGCTCGGCCTCCGACCGCAAGGAACTACAGAGGGTAGTGCGTACGGCCCAGTACATCACTGGGGCCAAGCTTCCTGCCATCCAGGACCTCTATACCGGGTGGTGTCAGAGGAAGGCCCTAAACATGTTCAAAGACTCCAGCCACCCTAGTCATAGACTGTTCTCTCTGCTACCGCACGGCAAGCGGTACCGGAGCGCCAAGTCTAGGTCCAAAAGGCTTCTAAACAGCTGCTACCCCCAAGTCATAAGACTGTTGAACAGATAATCAAATGGCTACCCAGACTATTTGCATTGTCCCCCCCACCCACCCCCTCTTTTATTCTGCTGCCAGTCTCTGTTTATTATCTATGCATAGTCACTTTAACTCTACCTACATGTACATATTACCTAAATTACCTCGACTAACCTGTGCCCCCGCACATTGACTCTGTACCGGTACCCCCTGTATATAGCCTCGCTACTGTTATTTTGCTGCTGCTCTTTAATTATTTGTTATTTATTTTTATTTGTTATTTTTTACTTATCTATTTTTTACTTAACAGTTATTTTTCTTAAAACTGCATTGTTGGTTAAGGGCTTGTAAGTAAGCGTTTCACTGTAAGGTCTACACCTGTTGTATTTGTGTGACAAATAAATGTGATTTGATTTAGTCCTTGCCGATGACAAGCATACCCATAACATGATGCAGCCACCACCATGCTTAAAAATATGAAGAGTGGTACTCTGTGACATATTCAGGACTTGCCTTCTTGCAAACAGGATGCTTGTTTTGGAATATTTGTATTATGTACAGGCTTCATTCTTTTCACTCTTTTATTTAGTTTAGTATTGTGGAGTAACTACAATGTTGTTGATCCATTTTCAGTTTTCTCTTATCGCAGCCATTAAACACTGTAACTGTTTTAAAGTCACCATTGGCCTCATGGTGAAATCCCTGAGCACTTTCCTTCCTCTCCGGCAACTGAGTTAGGAGGGACGTCTGTATCTTTGTAGTGACTCGGTGTATTGATACACCATCCAAAGTGTAATTAATAACTTCACCCTGCTCAAAGGGATATTCAATGTCTGCTTTTTTCAACTATGACAGACAAATTGAGAAAAAAAAATCCAGAAAATCACATTGTAGGATTTTTAATGAATTTATTTGCAAATTATGGTGGAAAGTAAGTATTTGGTCATACCAGGAGTAATCATTCTCTCTCTCCCTCTCCCCCCCCCCTCTCTCTCTCCCTCCCCCTCTCCCTCTCTCTCTCTCCCTCCCCCTCTCCTCTCTCCCTCCCCCCTCTCTCCCTCTCCCTAATCCCCCTCTCCTCTCCCTCTCCTCTCTCCCTCCCCCCTCTCTCCCTCTCCCTAATCCCCCTCTCCTCTCCCTCTCCTCTCTCCCTCCCCCCTCTCTCCCTCTCCCTAATCCCCCTCCCTCCCTCTCCCCTCTCCCTCCCCCCCTCTCCTCCTCCCTCTCCCTCTCCCTCTCCCTCCCTCTCCCTCTCCCTAATCCCCCTCTCCTCTCTCCCTCCCCCCTCTCTCCCTCTCCCCCCCCTCTCTCCCTCCCCCCTCTCTCCCTCTCCCTCCCCCCTCTCTCCCTCTCCCTCCTCAGAGTTACATCTCTAGTTTCAGGGACAGACAGGTGGACAGACGGGGGTACCCTCACAGCGGCAGGCCCATCACCAGGCACCACATGGCTGACCGAGACTACGACTGTGGATCCCAAGTACCCCTGACCGCCCCCAATGGACCGGCTGTACAAGTGTGATATTGACAATACCTTCATATCCTGTGATAATGACAATGCTCCTACTGGCCTGGAGTGGTACTATTTGTCCCTTCATTGTCCAGTGAAGGTCTCAGAATTGAACGTTAATCTCTGGACTAATGTATTCTGAGGTGGATATAGAAGTTGATGTCAGCTATTCCCTTCTTTCACAGTTCACACTGAAGCAATCAGTGTCCAGATTGAGATTGACCTTTGCACCCTGGACTGACTTATTCTGAGGGGGGGTATAGAAATGATGTCTTCCATTCTCCTCTCTTCCATTCCGTCCTTAGTCTATGGTTTACATGGGCTGTGTAACATCTAAACCCTGCTGTGGTTCCTACGTCTCATTTTTACATTTACATTTTTAGTCATTTAGCAGACGCTCTTATCCAGAGCGACTTACAGGAGCAATTATGGGTTAAGTGCCTTGCTCAAGGGCACATCGACAGATTTTTCACCTAGTCGGCTCGGGGATTAGAACCAGCGACCTTTCGGTTACTGGCACAACGCTCTTAACCACTAAGCTACCTGCCTCTTAAGGGCGCAGGGAGGCACTGACTGAAGTCTTCAAGACATCTATTTTTGGAGTGTTACAATTTCCCTGAAAATGTATGTCAATACAGTACCTGTATAGGCTCTTAAAGGTTCAAGGAAGCGCTAACATTACCAGTAAGACACGCTAACATTACCAGTAAGACACGCTAACATTACCAGTAAGACACGCTAACATTACCAGGAAGACACGCTAACATGACCAGGAAGACACGCTAACATTACCAGTAAGACACGCTAACATTACCAGGAAGACACGCTAACATTACCAGTAAGACACGCTAACATTACCAGTAAGACACGCTAACATTACCAGTAAGACACGCTAACATTACCAGGAAGACACGCTAACATTACCAGGAAGACACGCTAACATTACCAGTAAGACACGCTAACATTACCAGTAAGACACGCTAACATTACCAGTAAGACATCTATCTCTGAAGTGTTACAACTTCCCTGGAAATATCTTACTACAGTTGAGGTACCATTTTCTCCTGCTGTGATATGTGGGCTAGTGTTGATGTGTTGTGTGTCTAAGATAAGTGTACTGTGTGTGTGTGTGTGTGTGTGTGTGTGTGTGTGTGTGTGTGTGTGTGTGTGTGTGTGTGTGTGTGTGTGCGTTCCTACTGCCACAGGTCGTCCATTATTATCAGGCCGCACTAAGTCTCTTTAACCTGCCCATCTTAAACATGAGTAAGAGATGTTACCTTTACATCTACTCTATTATTCAAACAGACCAGCTATGGCTTCTATGTTGCCCTTTACTGGCCCTGTGGGGGGGGGGGGGACAGAGTACAAATCACCTGCTGTCTCCTCTCCTCTCCTCTCCTCTCCTCTCCTCTCCTCTCCTCTCCTCTCCTCTCCTCTCCTCTCCTCTCCTCTCCTCCTTCTCCTTCTCCTTCTCCTTCTCCTTCTCCTTCTCCTTCTCCTTCTCCTTCTCCTTCTCCTTCTCCTTCTCCTCTCCTCTCCTCTCCTCTCCTTCTCCTCTCCTTCTCCTCTCCTCTCTTCTGTCTTTGTATTTCATTTACTCCTACAGACTACAGTCATCCAAACTGCAGTACAATAAGAAGATAACATACCCTCAACCTCACAAGTCCATTTTTGACACATTTTGTGCTGTGAAGAAAAACACAAGGGCTGTGAGAGTCCAGGTGGGGATATTATGGTCCGTATGATGAAGTCTCCCTCTGTGTAATATGTAGGACTATACCAAGTACAGCACATGAAGGGGGGGGGGGAGCTCATTTCAACGTCTACAGAAGGTACTGAAATCTTTGCCTCAAGACTGTTCTTCTCCTGTGATCGGGTGTGAAATGGTATCTTTGTGTTGGTGGTTAGTGAGATGCGAACTATGTGACTGGATACCTACAGGAGAAATAGTACAGGCTTACAAAGAGAAGAGTGCATTATATATGTTTGTACTGTGCAATGTGAGAGCACTATTGAATAAGTGGATCTGTATTTACAATGTGAAAGTACTCTCAAAAGAATGACCTGCATTATGTAATACAGGCCTGGAAGTGTACTGATGGTTATTTCTGAAGTTTCATCCATTTCTGATCCATTGACCTTGTGTTTGTTGTTTTGTGAGTTTGTATGCCATTTAGCAGATGGTTTTATCCCAAAACGTTAAAGCGTGAATACATTTTACGTAAGGGCGGCCTCCAGCAGGAATCAAACCCCATGACCTTAGGAATTGCAAGCTCCATGCTCTACCGACTGAGCCACACAAGAACCACGTGTGTGTGTGTGTGTGTGTTTTATTACAAATATTACAAATATGTTGTACATATTAAGGGGCAGACGTCAATACATGTTTTGGGGCAGGCGTCAATGGAGCCGCTCTCTGTGTTTCTTCCCATGTCAGGAGAAAGACTCCTGAACCTGACTGACTCTCTGTGAGGTGGATGAACACAGCACTATGAGTGAAAGACATAATTAAAAGGACTTGAGGGCTTCAAACAGTTTTCTCTTCCTGTTGATATGTGACTGTCAGTCAACAAACTTTTAAATGTCTTTGTAAATACTGTACATCTTTTTGAATGTTGTGTGTTCTTGCTATTATTGTCATAATTAGTAGTTTCATTGATTAATGCTGTGATTCATCCTTTTTCTAAGTATTATTACACACTGGATGTCATTTATGTTGGCCCGGGATTCAAGGCACGTTATAGCGCAGCACACTATAACAGATTTTTAAAAGGTCATTTGCAGCGTTTACCATGAACGCGTGCCCCCGCAAACATCTGGGGAAAATGTCTGGCTGTAGAGCGCGCGCTGCTCTTTATTAGCTAAGGCCTGTATGACTATATGAGTTGTACTTTCCCCCTACGGAGTGACTGTCAGCCCAGGGAGTTCCACATGACACTCTATTCTCTACATACTATATATATATATATATATATATATATATATATGAGTTGTACTTTCTACACTACTACAGAGTTCCAAATGACATTATATTCCCTATATAGTGCACTACTTTATGGCACCGTATTTTATATGTAGTGCACTACTTTTGACCAGGGCCCACGGTAGTGCATTATATAGGGAATAGGGTACCATTTGGAACATATACTATACTATATATATATATATATGTATATAGGGAATATATATATACTTCCCTATATACTCTATACACTACTTTAGTGGGGAATAGGGTGCCATTTGGGACGCAATCCATGAGTTAAAGGTCCAATGCAGACATTTTTATCTCAATATCAAATCATTTCTGGTAACAATTAAGTACCTTACTTACTGTGATTGTTTTCAATCAAAAAATATCTAAAAGAAACAAAAATAGATTCTTAGCATAGAGCGATTTCTCAAGCAAGAATTTTTCCTGGGACTGTCTGGGAGTGGTCTGAGTGGGAAAACTGAAAATGAGCTGTTATTGGCTTAGAGGTTGGGAACTCTCTTTCTTATTGGTCTATTAACTAATTTACCGCCTGGTGATGTCACCATGTAAGGCCAAAACTCCATCCTTCCAAAACAGGCAGTCTCCTCAAACAGCTCTTACGCTAAAAGGGCATTATCATCATTTAAAAAAAAATCACAGTAGTATTCCAAAATTTATAGTGCGGAAATATATATAAAACACAGGAAAATCACATTTTTGACTGCACTGGGCCTTTAAAGCATTATTCTGTCATGTGTGCAAAGGGTCATTAAACAGAAGATCTGAGCCTTGTATTATTGTTATTGTTATTGTGATTATTATAATTATTATTGAGCATGTTGTATGAACCTGCATATGATAAACATTGTGATTCCAAAGTCGCTGACTACGCCATTTATTAAATCAAATCAAATCAAATGTTATTTGCCACATGCGCCGAATACAACAGGTGTCGACATTACCGTGAAATGCTTACTTACAGCCCTTAACCAATAATGCATTCATTTTTTTTATAAAAAAAAGTAAAATAAAACAACAACAACAAAAAAGTGTTGAGGGAAAAAAAGAGCAGAAGTAAAATAAAATAACAGTAGGGAGGCTATATATACAGGGGGGTACCGGTGCAGAGTCAATGTGTGGGGGCACCGGCTAGTTGAGGTAGATGAGGTAATATGTACATGTGGGTAGAGTTAAAGTGACTATGCATAAATAATTAACAGAGTAGCAGCAGCGTAAAAATATGGGGTGGTGGTGGGGGGGCAGTGCAAGTAGTCCGGGTAGCCATGATTAGCTGTTCAGGAGTCTTATGGCTTGGGGGTAGAAGCTGTTGAGAATCCTTTTGGACCTAGACTTGGCGCTCCGGTACCGCTTGCCGTGCGGTAGCAGAGAGAACAGTCTATGACTAGGGTAGCTGGAGTCTTGGTATAGAGGCTCTGGATGGCAGGAAGCTTGGCCCCAGTGATGTACTGGGCCGTACGTACTACCCTCTGTAGTGCCTTGTGGTCGGAGGCCGAGCAGTTGCCATACCAGGTGGTGATGCAACCAGTCAGGATGCTCTCGATGATGCAGCTGTAGAACTTTTTGAGGATCTGAGGACCCATGCCAAATCTTTTCAGTCTCCTGAGGGGGAATAGGCTTTGTCGTGCCCTCTTCACGACTGTCTTGGTGTGTTTGGACAATGATAGTTCGTTGGAGATGTGGACACCAAAGAACTTGAAGCTCTCAACCTGTTCCACTACAGCCCCGTCGATGAGAATGGGGGCGTGCTCAGTCCTCTTTTTTTTTTTCCTGTAGTCCACCATCATCTCCATTACGGCAATTTTGTTGTGTTTACGTCTATTATTTCAACTACTTACAGTAACTACTGTACATATTCTACAGTCATCAAGGCTTCTTGACGTGCACGGTGTGTACACATTAGATCAGTGGTTCTCAACTGGTTTTGCCTCTGGACCCAAATTGAACCAGGTTGTCTCAGTCTGGTTTAAAACCACTATAACGCCGCTAGAGTAAAGATTTTTTAAAATAATCTTTACAGTTCAGACAGGAGTCTGTGAGAGAGTAATTTACAGTAACTACATACAGAAATTTACAGTAACTACATATTCTACAGTAACGACTTTAATATCATAAAGCATTCTTTATGCACGTCTCGTATGCAAATATACCAAAAAATACCAAGGAGCTGTCGATCTGTCACATGATCTCAGTATATACAATGGGGAGAACAAGTATTTGACACTGCCGATTTTGCAGGTTTTCGTACTTACAAAGCATGTAGAGGTCTGTAATTTTTATCATAGGTACACTTCAACTGTGAGAGACGGAATCTAAAACAAAAAAATCTAACTTGTATAAAAGACACCTGTCCACACACTCAATCAAACAAACTCCAACCTCTCCACAATGGCCAAGACCAGAGAGCTGTGTAAGGACATCAGGAATAAATTGTAGACCTGCACAAGGCTGGGATGGGCTACAGGACAATAGGCAAGCAGCTTGGTGAGAAGGCAACAACTGTTGGCGCAATTATTCGAAAATGGAAGAAGTTCAAGATAACGGTCAATCACCCTTTTTTGATGCATTACAACCTGTCATTTAAATGGATTTATATTTGGATTTCATATAATGGACATACAAAGAATAGTCCAAATTGGTGAAGTGAAATGAAAAAAATTACTTGTTTCAAAAAATTCAAAAAAATAAATAACGGAAAAGTGGTGCGTGCATATGTATTCACCCCCTTTGCTACGAAGCCCCTAAAAAATATATTGTGAACCCAATTACCTTCAGAAGTCACATAATTAGTTAAATAAAGTCCACCTGTGTGCAATCTAAGTGTCACATGATCTGTCACATGATCTCAGTATGTATACACCTGTTCTGAAAGGCCCCAGAGTCTGCAACGCCACTAAGCAAGGAGCACCACCAAGCAACGGCACCATGAAGACCAAGGAGCTCTCCAAACAGGTCAGGGACAAAGTTGTGTACAGATCAGGGTTGGGTTATAAAAATATATCCGAAACTTTGAACATCCCACGGAGCACCATTAAATCCATTATAAAAAACATTGAAAGAATATGGCACCACAACAAACCTTTGAAAAATAAAAGGAAAGCCTCACGCTCTAGGAGCTCAGATGCAATAATTTAATATCCTAATAACCAACGTTTCGACAGACAAGCTGTCTTCATCAGGGTATAATGACAAACACTGCGGGTCACTAGTTTATATAGTGTCAAAGGACACACGCAGGTGTCTGTAATCATGGCCGGGTGTGGCATGATAGCATTGGTTAATTCACAGATAAACAGAACATACAAAAAACATGGATAGCATACGATCATAGATACAACTTGGCTACATCGGCCCACAAACATTTACAATGAATAGCAAAATCACAAGAATTGCTTCATATCAAAGTCTACGTTGAGACCGAAGGGAGCAAGGGTCTTTAAATTAAAGATCCAGGCAGCCTCTCGTTTTAACAATAAGTTGTCGAGGTCACCCCCTCTCCTAGGGAGGGTGACATGTTCGATGCCGATATAACGTAGGGACGAAATCTAGTGGTTCGCTTCCAAAAAGTGGGCAGCAACTGGGTATGTCGAGTTTTTGCACCTAATGGTGCTACGATGCGCCGAGATTCGTACTTTTAATTCACACTTTGTTTTTAACCACATAATGTTTACCCCAAGGACAACTGTAGCTCAGTTGGTAGAACATGGCGCTTGCAACCCCAGGGTTGTGGGTTCGATTCCCACGGGGGGCCAGTATGAAAAATGTATGCACTCACTAACTGTAAGTCGCTCCCGATAAGAGCGTCTGCTAAATGACTAAAATGTAAATGTAGTAGCTACGAATATTCAAATTAATTGAAAAACTAAAGCTAAAATGTAAAGTTATAAGATAAATAAATGCCTTAGTGGAGCACGGATCCCAAATAACACCTTTGATTGGGGAGCACCATTATATCCATTATTAAAAAATGGAAAGAATATGGCACCACAACAAACCTGTCAAGAGAGGGCCGCCCACCAAAACTCACAGACCAGGCAAGGAGGGCATTAATCAGAGTGGCAACAAAGAGACCAAAGATAACCCTGAAGGAGCTGCAAAGCTCCACAGCGGAGATTGGAGTATCTGTCCATAGGACAACTTTAAGCAGTACACTCCACAGAGCTGGGCTTTACGGAAGAGTGGCCAGAAAAAAGTCATTGCTTAAAGAAAAAAAATAAGCAAACACGTTTGGTGTTTGCCAAAAGGGATGTGGGAGACTCCCCAAACATATGGAAGAAGTTACTCTGGTCTGATGAGACTATAATTGAGCTTTTTGGCCATCAACCCAACACCTGTTTTTCATCGGCAGGGACTGCGAAACTGGTCAGAATTGAAGGAATGATGGATGGCGCTAAATTCAGGTAAAATTCTTGAGGGAAACCTGTTTCAGTCTTCCAGAGATTTGAGACTGGGACGGCGGTTCACCTTCCAGCAGGACAATGACCCTAAGCATACTGCTAAAGCAACACTTGAATGGTTTAAGGGGAAACATTTAAATGTATTGGAATGGCCTAGTCAAAGCCCAGACCTCAATCCAATTGAGAATATGTGGTATGACTTAAAGATTGCTGTACACCAGCAGAACCCTTCCAACTTGAAGGAGCTGGAGCAGTTTTACCTTGAAAAATGAAAAATCCCAGTGGCTAGATGTGCCAAGCTTATAGAGACATACCCCAAGAGACTTGCAGCTGTAATTGCTGCAAAAGGTGGCTCTACAAAGTATTGACTATGGGGGGGTGAATAGTTATGCACGCTCAAGTTTTCAGTTTTTTTGTCTTATTTCTTTTTCGTTTCACAATTTTTATTTTATTTTGCATCGTCAAAGTGGTAGGCATGTTGTGTAAATCAAATGATACAAACCCCCAAAAAATCAATTTTAATTCCAGATTGTAAGGCAACAAAATAGGAAAAATGCCAAGGGGGGTGAATACTTTCGCAAGCCACTGTAAATAAGATATTTCTTTTTTTAAATATTTATAAATTTGCAACAATTTCTACAAACCTGTTTTCAATTAGTCATTATGGGGTATGGTGTGTAGATGAATGAGGATTTGTATTTATTTAATCAATTTTAGAATAAGTCAAGGGGTCTGAATACTTTCCGAAGGCACTGTATAATGTGAGAGACCGTGCCTGTGGGGATGTGTATTATAGTGTACTGTATATAATGTAGGTAATGAAATGTACTGTATGTGATGTAATGTACACAATGTAATGTAATGTAATGTAATGTATATAATGTAATGTATGTAGTGTACTGTATGTAATGTAATGTACTGTATTTAATATACTGTATGTAATGTACTGTATATAATGTACTGTATGTAATATACACTACAGGTCAAAAGTTTTAGAATATCTACTCCTTCAAGGGTTTTTCTTTATTTTTACTATTTCCTACAGTGTAGAATAATAGTGAAGACATCGAAACTATGAAATAACAAATATGGAATCATGTAGTAACCAAAAAAGTGTTAAACAAATCAAAATATTTTTTTTATATTTGAGATTCTTCAAGGTATCTACCCTTTGCCTTGATGACAGCTTTGCACGCTCTTGGCATTCTCTCAACCAGCTTCATGAGGTAGTCACCTGGAATGCATTTCAATGATCAGGTGTGCCTTGTTAAAAGTTAATTTGTGGAATTTCTTTCCTTCTTAATGCAATTGAGCCAATCAGTTGTGTTGTGACAAGGTAGGGGGTGTGTTTACAGAAGATAGCCCTATTTGGTAAAACACCATGTCCATATTATGACAAGAAGAGCTCAAATAAGCAAAGAGAAACGACAGTCGTCAACCAGCTTCATGAGGAATGCTTTCCCAACAGTCTTGAAGGAGTTCCCATGTATGCTGAGCACTTGTTGGCTGCTTTTCCTTCACTCTGCAGTCCAACTCATCCCAAATAATCTCAATTGGGTGGATACTCTGAAGAATCTCAAATATAAAATATGTTTTCATTGGTTTAACACTTTTGTGGTTACTACATGATTCCATACGTGTTATTTCACAGTTTTGATGTCTTCACTATTATTCTACAATGTAGAAAATAGTAAAAATAAAGAAAAACCCTGGAATGAGTAGGTGTGTCCAAACTTTTGACTGGTACTATATATATATATATATATATATATATATATATATATATATATATATATATATATATGTATATATATGTATATACAGTGCCTTTGGAAAGTATTCAGACAGCACATTTTGTTACATTACAACCTTATTCTAAAATTGATAAAATTGATTTTCCCTCATCAATCTAATGACAAATCGAAAAAAGGTTTTTAGAATTTTTTGCAATTTATTGAAAAGTAAAAAACTGAAATATCACATTTACATAAGTATTCAGACCCTTTACTCAGTACTTTGTTGAAGCACCTTTGGCTGCGATTACAGCCTCTGGTGTTCCTGAATATGATGATACAAGCTTGGCACATCTGTATTTGGGGAGTTTCTCCCATTCTTCTCTGCAGATCCTCACAAGCTCTGTCAGGTTGGATGGGGAGTGTTGCTGCACAGCTATTTTCAGGTCTCTCCAGAGATGTTCGATCGTGTTCAAGTCCGGGCCACTCAAGGACATTCAGAGACTTGGAGTTTGCCAAAAGGCACCTAAAAGACTCTCAGACCATGAGAAACAAGATTATCTGGTCTGATGAAACCAAGATTGAACTTTTTGGCCTGAATGCCAAGCCTCACGTCTGGAGGAAACCTGGCACCATCCCTACGGTGAAGCAGGGTGGTGGCAGCATCATGCTGTGGGGATGTTTTTTAGCGGCAGGGACTGGGAGACTAGTCAGGATCAAGGGATAGATGAATGGAGCAAAGTACAGAGAGATCATTGATGAAAACCTGCTCCAGAGTGCTCAGGACCTCAGACTGGGGTGAAGGTTCACCTTCCAAAAGGACAACGACCCTAAGCACACAGCCAAGACAACGCAGGAGTGGCTTCTGGACAAGTCTCTGAATGTCCTTGAGTGGCCCAGCCAGAGCCTGGACTTGAACCCGATCGAACATCTCTGGAGAGACCTGATAATAGCTGTGCAGCAACGCTCCCCTCCAACCTGACAGAGCTTGAGAGGATCTGCAGAGAAGAACGGGAGAAACACCCCAAATACAGGTGTGCCAAGCTTGTAGCGTCATACCCAAGAAGACTCGAGGCTGTAATCGCTGTCAAAGGTGCTTCAACAAAGTACTGAGTAAAGGGTCTGAATACTAACGTAAATGTGGTATTTCCATTTTAATTTTTAATATGTTTGCTAAAATTGTGGGGTATTGGGGATATTGTGGTATTATGTGTAGATTTATTAGTACAAAAAAATGTTTTATCCATTGAGATGGTTTGGGATGAGTCGGACCGCAGAGTGAAGGAAAAGCAGCCAACAAGTGCTCAGCATATGTGGGAACTCCTTCAAGACTGTTGGAAAAGCATTCCAGGTGAAGCTGGTTGAGAGAATGCCAAGAGTGTGCAAAGCTGTCATCAAGGCAAAAGGTGGCTGCTTTGAAGAATCTCAAATATAAAATATATTTGTTATTTCAACGTTTTGATGTCTTCACTATTGTTGTAAAATGTAGAAAATAGTAAAAAGAAAGAAGTAGGTGTGTCCAAACTTTTGACCAGGGGGGTCTGTAGTGACGCCTCAAGCACTGAAATGCGGTGCCTTAGACCGCTGCGCCACTCGGGAGCCCATTGTTTGTTTGTGCCTGGGAAAAGGGTGATTTAGCAAGTCGCCCTTGGGCATACACTACCCGTAGGAAAACCTTGTCTAAAAACACTAGTTAGTCCTGAGCGGACCACCCACTGTATCTTTGTATGGTTAGCAGTAGCTTAGCGGTTCTTGAGGCAGGCAAGATCAGTTTAGGGGTTTTTGACTTTATTGTTTCATGTTACGGGCCTCTATTCCATCCACCCTAGACTTTTAAAGCCACGGCGTTCGTAACACACACACATACATACGCACACCTCTACACACACACATACGCACACCTCTACACACATACACACACACACATACACACACACACCTCTACACACACACATACGCACACCTCTACACACACACATACGCACACCTCTACACACATACACACACACACACACACACACACACACCTCTACACACATACATACACACACCTCTACACACACACACACACACACACCTCTACACACATACACACACACACCTCTACACACACACATACGCACACCTCTACACACATACATATACACACACACATACACACACACACCTCTACACACACACATACGCACACCTCTACACGCATACACACACACACATACACACACACACACACCTCTACACACACACATACGCACACCTCTACACACATACACACACACACCTCTACACACACACACACGCACACCTCTACACACACACACACGCACACGCACACCTTTACACACACACACACGCACACCTCTACACACACACACACGCACACCTCTACACACATACACACACACAACTCTACACACATACACACACACACCTCTACACACACACATACACACACCTCTACACACACATACACACACGCACACCTCTACACACATACACACACACACCTCTACACACATACACACACGCACACCTCTACACACATACACACGCACACCTCTACACACACACACCTCTACACACACACATACGCACACCTCTACACACATACACACACACATACACACGCACACCTCTACACACACACATACGCACACCTCTACACACATACACACCTCTACACACATACACACGCACACCTCTACACACACATACACACACGCACACCTCTACACACATACACACGCACACCTCTACACACACACACCTCTACACACACACATACGCACACCTCTACACACATACACACACACATACACACGCACACCTCTACACACACACATACGCACACCTCTACACACACACACACACACACACACCTCTACACACATACACACGCACACCTCTACACGCATACACACACACACATACACACACACACATACACACACGCACACCTCTACACACATACACACGCACACCTCTACACACACACACCTCTACACACACACATACGCACACCTCTACACACACACATACGCACACCTCTACACACATACACACACACACATACACACACACACCTCTACACACACACATACGCACACCTCTACACACATACACACACACACATACACACACCTCTACACACATACACACACATACATACACACACCTCTACACACACACACCTCTACACAGATACACACGCACACCTCTACACACATACATACACACACACACATACACACGCACACCTCTACACACATACACACACACTCCTCTACACACACACATACGCACACCTCTACACACATACACACGCACACCTCTACACACACACACACACACACCTCTACACACACACATACGCACACCTCTACACACACACATACACACACCTCTACACACACACACATACACACGCACACCTCTACACACATACACACGCACACCTCTACACACACACACCCTCACACCCACTGGACTGAATAGAATGTGTTCTCTGACTCATCCTTCCCTTTGTGTCTGACCGACGGCTCCGTCCATCTGTGTGAAGAACTGGCTAGAAGAGATAGATTACACTCTGGATGCGTTCCAAATGGAACCCTATTCTCTTAAATAGTGCACTACTTTTGAACAGGGCCCATAGGGTCCACAGGGCTCTGGTCTAAACTAGTGCACTATGTAGGGAATAGGGTGTCATTTGGGACGAAGCCTCAGTGTCTGATAGAGATCCTCTAGATGGGGAGATGCTGTTTTCTAACCTGTATCACCAGCCCCCGAGCCAGATCTCGCATTGTTTTCTGAATTCCCTAAGACAGACTATAAATCCCTCTCGAAGTGACCAATGTTGGCGAAAAACGGTGTCATTTTGGACTCACACATGAGTGTCTCAGGGAACAAATGATGTGCAGTTATTAACCCATCTTTACAGCACAGTGACTCGCTATCTCTCTCGCTCTCTGCTGTCTTTGTTCAGTGTTAATTTACTCTGCCAAGCATATCCCTCATAGACTGGTCCCAGATCTGTTTGTGCTCTCTGGCAATCTCGGGACCAGGCTAGATTAGTCCGTATCAGAGCCTTATAGGTCATGATTATCCTGATAGACCTGTCATGTCTTTAACAGTGCTGATCTGCAGCGCTGCATCAGGACACAGACGGCAGCAGCAGGATGGTGACAAGGAAAGGTTGTGGAGACATCAGTGTCTGTTCCAGGTAGCTGCTTCTAACCCCCAGGAAAGACAGTTGGGTGGGGAGAGAGAGAGGGAAGGAGGGATGGTGGGGGGAGGACAGAAATTACATTTGAGTCTTTATCTCAATGTCTCTGTTTTATTGTAGCCATGGTGATGACTTCTGTTACCACCTCAGGTTATTATGAAGACTAGTATTACCTCCTCCTGTTATTATGAAGACTAGTATCACCTCCTCCTGTTATTATGAAGACTAGTATTACCTCCTCCTGTTATTATGAAGACTAGTATTACCTCCTCATGTTATTATGAAGACTAGTATTACCTCCTCCTGTTATTATGAAGACTAGTATTAGCTCCTGTTATTATGAAGACTAGTAATACCTCCTGTTATGATGAAGACTAGTATTACCTCCTCCTGTTATTATGAAGACTAGTATTACCTCCTCCTGTTATTATGAAGACTAGTATTACCTCCTGTTATTATGAAGACTAGTATTACCTCCTGTTATTATGAAGACTAGTATTACCTCCTATTATTATGAAGACTAGTATTACCTCCTCCTGTTATTATGAAGACTAGTATTACCTCCTGTTATTATGAAGACTAGTATTACCTCCTCCTGTTATTATGAAGACTAGAATTACCTCCTCCTGTTATTATGAAGACTAGTATTACCTCCTGTTATTATGAAGACTAGTATTACCTCCTGATATTATGAAGACTAGTATTACCTCCTCCTGTTATTATGAAGACTAGTATTACCTCCTCCTGTTATTATGAAGACTAGTATTACCTCCTGTTATTATGAAGACTAGTATTACCACCTGTTATTATGAAGACTAGTATTACCTCCTCCTGTTATTATGAAGACTAGTATTACCTCCTGTTATTATGAAGACTAGTATTACCTCCTCCTGTTATTATAAAGACTAGTATTACCTCCTCCTGTTATTATGAAGACTAGTATTACCTCCTCCTGTTATTATGAAGACTAGCATTACCTCCTCCTGTTATTATGAAGACTAGTATTACCTCCTCCTGTTATTATGAAGACTAGTATTACCTCCTCCTGTTATTATGAAGACTAGTATTACCTCCTGTTATTATGAAGACTAGTATTACCTCCTCCTGTTATTATGAAGACTAGTATTACCTCCTGTTATTATGAAGACTAGTATTACCTCCTCCTGTTATTATGAAGACTAGTATTACCTCCTCATGTTATTATGAAGACTAGTATTACCTCCTCCTGTTATTATGAAGACTAGTATTACCTCCTCCTGTTATTATGAAGACTAGTATTACCTCCTCCTGTTATTATGAAGACTAGTATTACCTCCTGTTATTATGAAGACTAGTATTACCTCCTCCTGTTATTATGAAGACTAGTATTACCTCCTGTTATTATGAAGACTAGTATTACCTCCTCATGTTATTATGAAGACTAGTATTAGCTCCTGTTATTATGAAGACTAGTATTACCTCCTCCTGTTATTATGAAGACTAGTATTACCTCCTCCTGTTATTGTGAAGACTAGTAATACCTCCTGTTATTATGAAGACTAGTATTACCTCCTCCTGTTATTATGAAGACTAGTATTACCTCCTCCTGTTATTATGAAGACTAGTATTACCTCCTGTTATTATGAAGACTAGTATTACCTCCTCATGTTATTATGAAGACTAGAATTACCTCCTGTTATTATGAAGACTAGTATTACCTCCTCCTCTTATTATGAAGACTAGTATTACCTCCTGTTATTATGAAGACTAGTATTACCTCCTCCTGTTATTATGAAGACTAGTATTACCTCCTGTTATTATGAAGACTAGTATTACCTCCTCCTGTTATTATGAAGACTAGTATTACCTCCTGTTATTATGAAGACTAGTATTACCTCCTCCTGTTATTATGAAGACTAGAATTACCTCCTGTTAATATGAAGACTAGTATTACCTCCTGTTATTATGAAGACTAGTATTACCTCCTGTTATTATGAAGACTAGTATTACCTCCTCCTGTTATTATGAACACTAGTATTACCTCCTCCTGTTATTATGAAGACTAGTATTACCTCCTCCTGTTATTATGAAGACTAGTATTACCTCCTCCTGTTATTATGAAGACTAGTATTACCTCCTCCTGTTATTATGAAGACTAGTATTACCTCCTCCTGTTATTATGAAGACTAGTATTACCTCCTGTTATTATGAAGACTAGTATTACCTCCTGTTATTATGAAGACTAGTATTACCTCCTGTTATTATGAAGACTAGTATTACCTCCTGTTATTATGAAGACTATTATTACCTCATGTTATTATGAAGACTAGTATTACCTCCTCCTGTTATTATGAATACTAGTATTACCTCCTCCTGTTATTATGAAGACTAGTATTACCTCCTGTTATTATGAAGACTAGTATTACCTCCTCCTGTTATTATGAAGACTAGTATTACCTCCTCCTGTTATTATGAAGACCAGTATTACCTCCTGTTATTATGAAGACTAGTATTACCTCCTCCTGTTATTATGAAGACTAGTATTACCTCCTGTTATTATGAAGACTAGTATTACCTCCTCCTGTTATTATGAAGACTAGTATTATCTCCTCCTGTTATTATGAAGACTAGTATTACCTCCTCCTGTTATTATGAAGACTAATATTACCTCCTGTTATTATGAAGACTAGTATTACCTCCTCCTGTTATTATGAAGACTAGTAATACCTCCTGTTATTATGAAGACTAGTATTACCTCCTCCTGTTATTATGAAGACTAGTATTACCTCCTGTTATTATGAAGACTAGTATTACCTCCTGTTATTATGAAGACTAGTATTACCTCCTCCTGTTATTATGAAGACTAGTATTACCTCCTGTTATTATGAAGACTAGTATTACCTCCTCCTGTTATTATGAAGACTAGTATTACCTCCTGTTATTATGAAGACTAGTATTACCTCCTCCTGTTATTATGAAGACTAGTATTACCTCCTCCTGTTATTATGAAGACTAGTATTACCTCCTGTTATTATGAAGACTACTATTACCTCCTCCTGTTATTATGAAGACTAGTATTACCTCCTGTTATTATGAAGACTAGTATTACCTCCTCCTGTTATTATGAACACTAGTATTACCTCCTCCTGTTATTATGAAGACTAGCATTACCTCCTCCTGTTATTATGAAGACTAGTATTACCTCCTGTTATTATGAAGACTAGAATTACCTCCTCCTGTTATTATGAAGACTAATATTACCTCCTGTTATTATGAAGACTAGTATTACCTCCTGTTATTATGAAGACTAGTATTACCTCCTCCTGTTATTATGAAGACTAGTATTACCTCCTCCTATTATTATGAAGACTAGTATTACCTCCTGTTATTATGAAGACTAGTATTACCACCTGTTATTATGAAGACTAGTATTACCTCCTCCTGTTATTATGAAGACTAGTATTACCTCCTGTTATTATGAAGACTAGTATTACCTCCTCCTGTTATTATAAAGACTAGTATTACCTCCTCCTGTTATTATGAAGACTAGTATTACCTCCTCCTGTTATTATGAAGACTAGCATTACCTCCTCCTGTTATTATGAAGACTAGTATTACCTCCTCCTGTTATTATGAAGACTAGTATTACCTCCTCCTGTTATTATGAAGACTAGTATTACCTCCTGTTATTATGAAGACTAGTATTACCTCCTCCTGTTATTATGAAGACTAGTATTACCTCCTGTTATTATGAAGACTAGTATTACCTCCTCCTGTTATTATGAAGACTAGTATTACCTCCTCATGTTATTATGAAGACTAGTATTACCTCCTCATGTTATTATGAAGACTAGTATTACCTCCTCATGTTATTATGAAGACTAGTATTACCTCCTGTTATTATGAAGACTAGTATTACCTCCTCCTGTTATTATGAACACTAGTATTACCTCCTCCTGTTATTATGAAGACTAGTATTACCTCCTCCTGTTATTATGAAGACTAGTATTACCTCCTCCTGTTATTATGAAGACTAGTATTACCTCCTGTTATTATGAAGACTAGTATTACCTCCTCCTGTTATTATGAAGACTAGTATTACCTCCTCCTGTTATTATGAAGACTAGTATTACCTCCTGTTATTATGAAGACTACTATTACCTCCTCCTGTTATTATGAAGACTAGTATTACCTCCTGTTATTATGAAGACTAGTATTACCTCCTCCTGTTATTATGAACACTAGTATTACCTCCTCCTGTTATTATGAAGACTAGCATTACCTCCTCCTGTTATTATGAAGACTAGTATTACCTCCTGTTATTATGAAGACTAGAATTACCTCCTCCTGTTATTATGAAGACTAATATTACCTCCTGTTATTATGAAGACTAGTATTACCTCCTGTTATTATGAAGACTAGTATTACCTCCTCCTGTTATTATGAAGACTAGTATTACCTCCTCCTATTATTATGAAGACTAGTATTACCTCCTGTTATTATGAAGACTAGTATTACCACCTGTTATTATGAAGACTAGTATTACCTCCTCCTGTTATTATGAAGACTAGTATTACCTCCTGTTATTATGAAGACTAGTATTACCTCCTCCTGTTATTATAAAGACTAGTATTACCTCCTCCTGTTATTATGAAGACTAGTATTACCTCCTCCTGTTATTATGAAGACTAGCATTACCTCCTCCTGTTATTATGAAGACTAGTATTACCTCCTCCTGTTATTATGAAGACTAGTATTACCTCCTCCTGTTATTATGAAGACTAGTATTACCTCCTGTTATTATGAAGACTAGTATTACCTCCTCCTGTTATTATGAAGACTAGTATTACCTCCTGTTATTATGAAGACTAGTATTACCTCCTCCTGTTATTATGAAGACTAGTATTACCTCCTCATGTTATTATGAAGACTAGTATTACCTCCTCATGTTATTATGAAGACTAGTATTACCTCCTCATGTTATTATGAAGACTAGTATTACCTCCTGTTATTATGAAGACTAGTATTACCTCCTCCTGTTATTATGAACACTAGTATTACCTCCTCCTGTTATTATGAAGACTAGTATTACCTCCTCCTGTTATTATGAAGACTAGTATTACCTCCTCCTGTTATTATGAAGACTAGTATTACCTCCTCCTGTTATTATGAAGACTAGTATTACCTCCTCCTGTTATTATGAAGACTAGTATTACCTCCTGTTATTATGAAGACTAGTATTACCTCCTGTTATTATGAAGACTAGTATTACCTCCTGTTATTATGAAGACTAGTATTACCTCCTCCTGTTATTATGAAGACTAGTATTACCTCATGTTATTATGAAGACTAGTATTACCTCCTCCAGTTATTATGAATACTAGTATTACCTCCTCCTGTTATTATGAAGACTAGTATTACCTCCTGTTATTATGAAGACTAGTATTACCTCCTCCTGTTATTATGAAGACTAGTATTACCTCCTCCTGTTATTATGAAGACCAGTATTACCTCCTGTTATTATGAAGACTAGTATTACCTCCTCCTGTTATTATGAAGACTAGTATTACCTCCTGTTATTATGAAGACTAGTATTACCTCCTCCTGTTATTATGAAGACTAGTATTATCTCCTCCTGTTATTATGAAGACTAGTATTACCTCCTCCTGTTATTATGAAGACTAATATTACCTCCTGTTATTATGAAGACTAGTATTACCTCCTCCTGTTATTATGAAGACTAGTAATACCTCCTGTTATTATGAAGACTAGTATTACATCCTCCTGTTATTATGAAGACTAGTATTACCTCCTGTTATTATGAAGACTAGTATTACCTCCTGTTATTATGAAGACTAGTATTACCTCCTCCTGTTATTATGAAGACTAGTATTACCTCCTGTTATTATGAAGACTAGTATTACCTCCTCCTGTTATTATGAAGACTAGTATTACCTCCTGTTATTATGAAGACTAGTATTACCTCCTCCTGTTATTATGAACACTAGTATTACCTCCTCCTGTTATTATGAAGACTAGCATTACCTCCTCCTGTTATTATGAAGACTAGTATTACCTCCTGTTATTATGAAGACTAGAATTACCTCCTCCTGTTATTATGAAGACTAGTATTACCTCCTGTTATTATGAAGACTAGTATTACCTCCTGTTATTATGAAGACTAGTATTACCTCCTCCTGTTATTATGAAGACTAGTATTACCTCCTCCTGTTATTATGAAGACTAGTATTACCTCCTGTTATTATGAAGACTAGTATTACCACCTGTTATTATGAAGACTAGTATTACCTCCTCCTGTTATTATGAAGACTAGTATTACCTCCTGTTATTATGAAGACTAGTATTACCTCCTCCTGTTATTATAAAGACTAGTATTACCTCCTCCTGTTATTATGAAGACTAGTATTACCTCCTCCTGTTATTATGAAGACTATTATTACCTCCTCCTGTTATTATGAAGACTAGTATTACCTCCTCCTGTTATTATGAAGACTAGTATTACCTCCTCCTGTTATTATGAAGACTAGTATTACCTCCTGTTATTATGAAGACTAGTATTACCTCCTCCTGTTATTATGAAGACTAGTATTACCTCCTGTTATTATGAAGACTAGTATTACCTCCTCCTGTTATTATGAAGACTAGTATTACCTCCTCATGTTATTATGAAGACTAGTATTACCTCCTCATGTTATTATGAAGACTAGTATTACCTCCTCATGTTATTATGAAGACTAGTATTACCTCCTGTTATTATGAAGACTAGTATTACCTCCTCCTGTTATTATGAACACTAGTATTACCTCCTCCTGTTATTATGAAGACTAGTATTACCTCCTCCTGTTATTATGAAGACTAGTATTACCTCCTCCTGTTATTATGAAGACTAGTATTACCTCCTCCTGTTATTATGAAGACTAGTATTACCTCCTCCTGTTATTATGAAGACTAGTATTACCTCCTGTTATTATGAAGACTAGTATTACCTCCTGTTATTATGAAGACTAGTATTACCTCCTGTTATTATGAAGACTAGTATTACCTCATGTTATTATGAAGACTAGTATTACCTCCTCCTGTTATTATGAATACTAGTATTACCTCCTCCTGTTATTATGAAGACTAGTATTACCTCCTGTTATTATGAAGACTAGTATTACCTCCTCCTGTTATTATGAAGACTAGTATTACCTCCTCCTGTTATTATGAAGACCAGTATTACCTCCTGTTATTATGAAGACTAGTATTACCTCCTCCTGTTATTATGAAGACTAGTATTACCTCCTGTTATTATGAAGACTAGTATTACCTCCTCCTGTTATTATGAAGACTAGTATTATCTCCTCCTGTTATTATGAAGACTAGTATTACCTCCTCCTGTTATTATGAAGACTAATATTACCTCCTGTTATTATGAAGACTAGTATTACCTCCTCCTGTTATTATGAAGACTAGTAATACCTCCTGTTATTATGAAGACTAGTATTACCTCCTCCTGTTATTATGAAGACTAGTATTACCTCCTGTTATTATGAAGACTAGTATTACCTCCTGTTATTATGAAGACTAGTATTACCTCCTCCTGTTATTATGAAGACTAGTATTACCTCCTGTTATTATGAAGACTAGTATTACCTCCTCCTGTTATTATGAAGACTAGTATTACCTCCTGTTATTATGAAGACTAGTATTACCTCCTCCTGTTATTATGAAGACTAGTATTACCTCCTCCTGTTATTATGAAGACTAGTATTACCTCCTGTTATTATGAAGACTAGTATTACCTCCTCCTGTTATTATGAAGACTAGTATTACCTCCTGTTATTATGAAGACTAGTATTACCTCCTCCTGTTATTATGAACACTAGTATTACCTCCTCCTGTTATTATGAAGACTAGCATTACCTCCTCCTGTTATTATGAAGACTAGTATTACCTCCTGTTATTATGAAGACTAGAATTACCTCCTGTTAATATGAAGACTAGTATTACCTCCTCCTGTTATTATGAAGACTAGTATTACCTCCTGTTATTATGAAGACTAATATTACCTCCTCCTGTTATTATGAAGACTAGTATTACCTCCTCCTGTTATTATGAAGACTAGTATTACCTCCTCTTGTTATTATGAAGACTAGTATTACCTCCTCCTGTTATTATGAAGACTAGTATTACCTCCTCCTGTTATTATGAAGACTAGTATTACCTCCTCCTGTTATTATGAAGACTAGTATTACCTCCTCCTGTTATTATGAAGACTAGTATTACCTCCTCATGTTATTATGAAGACTAGTATTACCTCCTCATGTTATTATGAAGACTAGTATTACCTCCTGTTATTATGAAGACTAGTATTACCTCCTCCTGTTATTATGAAGACTAGTATTACCTCCTCCTGTTATTGTGAAGACTAGTAATACCTCCTGTTATTATGAAGACTAGTATTACCTCCTCCTGTTATTATGAAGACTAGAATTACCTCCTGTTAATATGAAGACTAGTATTACCTCCTGTTATTATGAAGACTAGTATTACCTCCTGTTATTATGAAGACTAGTATTACCTCCTCCTGTTATTATGAACACTAGTATTACCTCCTCCTGTTATTATGAAGACTAGTATTACCTCCTCCTGTTATTATGAAGACTAGTATTACCTCCTCCTGTTATTATGAAGACTAGTATTACCTCCTCCTGTTATTATGAAGACTAGTATTACCTCCTCCTGTTATTATGAAGACTAGTATTACCTCCTGTTATTATGAAGACTAGTATTACCTCCTGTTATTATGAAGACTAGTATTACCTCCTGTTATTATGAAGACTAGTATTACCTCCTGTTATTATGAAGACTAGTATTACCTCCTGTTATTATGAAGACTAGTATTACCTCCTCCTGTTATTATGAATACTAGTATTACCTCCTCCTGTTATTATGAAGACTAGTATTACCTCCTGTTATTATGAAGACTAGTATTACCTTCTCCTGTTATTATGAAGACTAGTATTACCTCCTGTTATTATGAAGACTAGTATTACCTCCTCCTGTTGTTATGAAGACTAGTATTACTTCATGTTATTATGAATACTAGTATTACCTCCTCCTGTTATTATGAAGACTAGTATTACCTCCTCCTGTTATTATGAAGACCAGTATTACCTCCTGTTATTATGAAGACTAGTATTACCTCCTCCTGTTGTTATGAAGACTAGTATTACTTCATGTTATTATGAATACTAGTATTACCTCCTCCTGTTATTATGAATACTAGTATTACCTCCTCCTGTTATTATGAAGACTAGTATTACCTCCTGTTATTATGAAGACTAGTATTACCTCCTCCTGTTGTTATGAAGACTAGTATTACTTCATGTTATTATGAATACTACTATTACCTCCTCCTGTTATTATGAAGACTAGTATTACCTCCTCCTGTTATTATGAAGACCAGTATTACCTCCTGTTATTATGAAGACTAGTATTACCTCCTCCTGTTATTATGAAGACTAGTATTACCTCCTGTTATTATGAAGACTAGTATTACCTCCTCCTGTTATTATGAAGACTAGTATTACCTCCTCCTGTTATTATGAAGACTAGTATTACCTCCTCCTGTTATTATGAAGACTAATATTACCTCCTGTTATTATGAAGACTAGTATTACCTCCTCCTGTTATTATGAAGACTAGTAATACCTCCTGTTATTATGAAGACTAGTATTACCTCCTCCTGTTATTATGAAGACTAGTATTACCTCCTGTTATTATGAAGACTAGTATTACCTCCTGTTATTATGAAGACTAGTATTACCTCCTCCTGTTATTATGAAGACTAGTATTACCTCCTGTTATTATGAAGACTAGTATTACCTCCTCCTGTTATTATGAAGACTAGTATTACCTCCTGTTATTATGAAGACTAGTATTACCTCCTCCTGTTATTATGAAGACTAGCATTACCTCCTCCTGTTATTATGAAGACTAGTATTACCTCCTGTTATTATGAAGACTAGTATTACCTCCTCCTGTTATTATGAAGACTAGTATTACCTCCTGTTATTATGAAGACTAGTATTACCTCCTCCTGTTATTATGAACACTAGTATTACCTCCTCCTGTTATTATGAAGACTAGCATTACCTCCTCCTGTTATTATGAAGACTAGTATTACCTCCTGTTATTATGAAGACTAGTATTACCTCCTGTTAATATGAAGACTAGTATTACCTCCTCCTGTTATTATAAAGACTAGTATTACCTCCTGTTATTATGAAGACTAGTATTACCTCCTCCTGTTATTATGAAGACTAGTATTACCTCCTCCTGTTATTATGAAGACTAGTATTACCTCCTCCTGTTATTATGAAGACTAGTATTACCTCCTCCTGTTATTATGAAGACTAGTATTTCCTCCTCCTGTTATTATGAAGACTAGTATTACCTCCTCCTGTTATTATGAAGACTAGTATTACCTCCTCCTGTTATTATGAAGACTAGTATTACCTCCTCCTGTTATTATGAAGACTAGTATTACCTCCTGTTATTATGAAGACTAGTATTACCTCCTCCTGTTATTATGAAGACTAGTATTACCTCCTGTTATTATGAAGACTAGTATTACCTCCTCCTGTTATTATGAAGACTAGTATTACCTCCTCCTGTTATTATGAAGACTAGAATTACCTCCTGTTAATATGAAGACTAGTATTACCTCCTGTTATTATGAAGACTAGCATTACCTCCTGTTATTATGAAGACTAGTATTACCTCCTCCTGTTATTATGAAGACTAGAATTACCTCCTCCTGTTATTATGAAGACTAGTATTACCTCCTGTTATTATGAAGACTAGTATTACCTCCTGTTAATATGAAGACTAGTATTACCTCCTCCTGTTATTATGAAGACTAGTATTACCTCCTCCTGTTATTATGAAGACTAGTATTACCTCCTGTTATTATGAAGACTAGTATTACCACCTGTTATTATGAAGACTAGTATTACCTCCTCCTGTTATTATGAAGACTAGTATTACCTCCTGTTATTATGAAGACTAGTATTACCTCCTCCTGTTATTATAAAGACTAGTATTACCTCCTCCTGTTATTATGAAGACTAGTATTACCTCCTCCTGTTAATATGAAGACTAGCATTACCTCCTCCTGTTATTATGAAGACTAGTATTACCTCCTCCTGTTATTATGAAGGCTAGTATTACCTCCTCCTGTTATTATGAAGACTAGTATTACCTCCTGTTATTATGAAGACTAGTATTACCTCCTCCTGTTATTATGAAGACTAGTATTACCTCCTGTTATTATGAAGACTAGTATTACCTCCTCCTGTTATTATGAAGACTAGTATTACCTCCTCATGTTATTATGAAGACTAGTATTACCTCCTCATGTTATTATGAAGACTAGTATTACCTCCTGTTATTATGAAGACTAGTATTACCTCCTCCTGTTATTATGAAGACTAGTATTACCTCCTCCTGTTATTATGAAGACTAGAATTACCTCCTGTTAATATGAAGACTAGTATTACCTCCTGTTATTATGAAGACTAGTATTACCTCCTGTTATTATGAAGACTAGTATTACCTCCTCCTGTTATTATGAACACTAGTATTACCTCCTCCTGTTATTATGAAGACTAGTATTACCTCCTCCTGTTATTATGAAGACTAGTATTACCTCCTCCTGTTATTATGAAGACTAGTATTACCTCCTCCTGTTATTATGAAGACTAGTATTACCTCCTCCTGTTATTATGAAGACTAGTATTACCTCCTGTTATTATGAAGACTAGTATTACCTCCTGTTATTATGAAGACTAGTATTACCTCCTGTTATTATGAAGACTAGTATTACCTCCTGTTATTATGAAGACTAGTATTACCTCCTGTTATTATGAAGACTAGTATTACCTCCTCCTGTTATTATGAATACTAGTATTACCTCCTCCTGTTATTATGAAGACTAGTATTACCTCCTGTTATTATGAAGACTAGTATTACCTCCTCCTGTTATTATGAAGACTAGTATTACCTCCTCCTGTTATTATGAAGACCAGTATTACCTCCTGTTATTATGAAGACTAGTATTACCTCCTCCTGTTATTATGAAGACTAGTATTACCTCCTGTTATTATGAAGACTAGTATTACCTCCTCCTGTTATTATGAAGACTAGTATTACCTCCTCCTGTTATTATGAAGACTAGTATTACCTCCTCCTGTTATTATGAAGACTAATATTACCTCCTGTTATTATGAAGACTAGTATTACCTCCTCCTGTTATTATGAAGACTAGTAATACCTCCTGTTATTATGAAGACTAGTATTACCTCCTCCTGTTATTATGAAGACTAGTATTACCTCCTGTTATTATGAAGACTAGTATTACCTCCTGTTATTATGAAGACTAGTATTACCTCCTCCTGTTATTATGAAGACTAGTATTACCTCCTGTTATTATGAAGACTAGTATTACCTCCTGTTATTATGAAGACTAGTATTACCCCCTCCTGTTATTATGAAGACTAGCATTACCTCCTCCTGTTATTATGAAGACTAGTATTACCTCCTGTTATTATGAAGACTAGTATTACCTCCTCCTGTTATTATGAAGACTAGTATTACCTCCTCCTGTTATTATGAAGACTAGTATTACCTCCTGTTATTATGAAGACTAGTATTACCTCCTCCTGTTATTATGAAGACTAGTATTACCTCCTCCTGTTATTATGAAGACTAGTATTACCTCCTGTTATTATGAAGACTAGTATTACCTCCTCCTGTTATTATGAAGACTAGTATTACCTCCTCATGTTATTATGAAGACTAGTATTACCTCCTCATGTTATTATGAAGACTAGTATTACCTCCTGTTATTATGAAGACTAGTATTACCTCCTCCTGTTATTATGAAGACTAGTATTACCTCCTCCTGTTATTGTGAAGACTAGTAATACCTCCTGTTATTATGAAGACTAGTATTACCTCCTCCTGTTATTATGAAGACTAGAATTACCTCCTGTTAATATGAAGACTAGTATTACCTCCTGTTATTATGAAGACTAGTATTACCTCCTGTTATTATGAAGACTAGTATTACCTCCTCCTGTTATTATGAAGACTAGTATTACCTCCTCCTGTTATTATGAAGACTAGTATTACCTCCTCCTGTTATTATGAAGACTAGTATTACCTCCTCCTGTTATTATGAAGACTAGTATTACCTCCTCCTGTTATTATGAAGACTAGTATTACCTCCTCCTGTTATTATGAAGACTAGTATTACCTCCTGTTATTATGAAGACTAGTATTACCTCCTGTTATTATGAAGACTAGTATTACCTCCTGTTATTATGAAGACTAGTATTACCTCCTGTTATTATGAAGACTAGTATTACCTCCTGTTATTATGAAGACTAGTATTACCTCTTCCTGTTATTATGAATACTAGTATTACCTCCTCCTGTTATTATGAAGACTAGTATTACCTCCTGTTATTATGAAGACTAGTATTACCTCCTCCTGTTATTATGAAGACTAGTATTACCTCCTCCTGTTATTATGAAGACCAGTATTACCTCCTGTTATTATGAAGACTAGTATTACCTCCTCCTGTTATTATGAAGACTAGTATTACCTCCTGTTATTATGAAGACTAGTATTACCTCCTCCTGTTATTATGAAGACTAGTATTACCTCCTCCTGTTATTATGAAGACTAGTATTACCTCCTCCTGTTATTATGAAGACTAATATTACCTCCTGTTATTATGAAGACTAGTATTACCTCCTCCTGTTATTATGAAGACTAGTAATACCTCCTGTTATTATGAAGACTAGTATTACCTCCTCCTGTTATTATGAAGACTAGTATTACCTCCTGTTATTATGAAGACTAGTATTACCTCCTGTTATTATGAAGACTAGTATTACCTCCTCCTGTTATTATGAAGACTAGTATTACCTCCTGTTATTATGAAGACTAGTATTACCTCCTGTTATTATGAAGACTAGTATTACCCCCTCCTGTTATTATGAAGACTAGCATTACCTCCTCCTGTTATTATGAAGACTAGTATTACCTCCTGTTATTATGAAGACTAGTATTACCTCCTCCTGTTATTATGAAGACTAGTATTACCTCCTGTTATTATGAAGACTAGTATTACCTCCTCCTGTTATTATGAACACTAGTATTACCTCCTCCTGTTATTATGAAGACTAGCATTACCTCCTCCTGTTATTATGAAGACTAGTATTACCTCCTGTTATTATGAAGACTAGTATTACCTCCTCCTGTTATTATGAAGACTAGAATTACCTCCTGTTAATATGAAGACTAGTATTACCTCCTGTTATTATGAAGACTAGCATTACCTCCTGTTATTATGAAGACTAGTATTACCTCCTCCTGTTATTATGAAGACTAGTATTACCTCCTCCTGTTATTATGAAGACTAGCATTACCTCCTCCTGTTATTATGAAGACTAGTATTACCTCCTGTTATTATGAAGACTAGTATTACCTCCTCCTGTTATTATGAAGACTAGTATTACCTCCTCCTGTTATTATGAAGACTAGTATTACCTCCTCCTGTTATTATGAAGACTAGAATTACCTCCTCATGTTATTATGAAGACTAGTATTACATCCTGTTATTATGAAGACTAGTATTACCTCCTCCTGTTATTATGAAGACTAGTATTACCTCCTCCTGTTATTATGAAGACTAGAATTACCTCCTCATGTTATTATGAAGACTAGTATTACATCCTGTTATTATGAAGACTAGTATTACCTCCTCCTGTTATTATGAAGACTAGTATTACCTCCTCCTGTTATTATGAAGACTAGTATTACCTCCTCCTGTTATTATGAAGACTAGTATTACCTCCTCCTGTTATTATGAAGACTAGTATTACCTCCTCCTGTTATTATGAAGGCTAGTATTACCTCCTCCTGTTATTATGAAGACTAGTATTACCTCCTCCTGTTATTATGAAGACTAGTATTACCTCCTCCTGTTATTATGAAGACTTGTATTGCCTCGTCCTGTTATTATGAAGACCAGTATTACCTCCTCCTGTTATTATGAAGACTAGTATTACCTCCTGTTATTATGAAGACTAGTATTACCTCCTCCTGTTATTATGAAGACTAGTATTACCTCCTCCTGTTATTATGAAGACTAGTATTACCTCCTCCTGTTATTATGAAGACTAGTATTACCTCCTCCTGTTATTATGAAGACTAGTATTACCTCCTGTTATTATGAAGACTAGTATTACCTCCTCCTGTTATTATGAAGACTAGTATTACCTCCTGTTAATGTGAAGAATAGTATTACCTCCTGTTATTATGAAGACTAGTATTACTTCATGTTATTATGAAGACTAGTTTTACCTCCTGTTATTATGAAGACTAGTATTACCTCCTCCTGTTATTATGAAGAATAGTATTACCTCCTCCTGTTATTATGAATACTAGTATTACCCCCTCCTGTTATTATGAAGACTAGTATTACCTCCTCCTGTTATTATGAAGACTAGTATTACCTCCTCCTGTTATTATGAAGACTAGTATTACCTCCTCCTGTTATTATGAAGACTAGTATTACATCCTCCTGTTATTATGAAGACTAGTATTACCTCCTGTTATTATGAAGACTAGTATTACCTCCTCCTGTTATTATGAAGACTAGTATTACCTCCTGTTATTATGAAGACTAGTATTACCTCCTCCTGTTATTATGAAGACTAGTATTACCTCCTCATGTTATTATGAAGACTAGTATTACCTCCTCCTGTTATTATGAAGACTAGAATTACCTCCTGTTAATATGAAGACTAGTATTACCTCCTGTTATTATGAAGACTAGCATTACCTCCTGTTATTATGAAGACTAGTATTACCTCCTCCTGTTATTATGAAGACTAGTATTACCTCCTCCTGTTATTATGAAGACTAGCATTACCTCCTCCTGTTATTATGAAGACTAGTATTACCTCCTGTTATTATGAAGACTAGTATTACCTCCTCCTGTTATTATGAAGACTAGTATTACCTCCTCCTGTTATTATGAAGACTAGTATTACCTCCTCCTGTTATTATGAAGACTAGAATTACCTCCTCATGTTATTATGAAGACTAGTATTACATCCTGTTATTATGAAGACTAGTATTACCTCCTCCTGTTATTATGAAGACTAGTATTACCTCCTCCTGTTATTATGAAGACTAGTATTACCTCCTCCTGTTATTATGAAGACTAGTATTACCTCCTCCTGTTATTATGAAGACTAGTATTACCTCCTCTTGTTATTATGAAGACTAGTATTACCTCCTCCTGTTATTATGAAGACTAGTATTACCTCCTCCTGTTATTATGAAGGCTAGTATTACCTCCTCCTGTTATTATGAAGACTAGTATTACCTCCTCCTGTTATTATGAAGACTAGTATTACCTCCTCCTGTTATTATGAAGACTTGTATTGCCTCGTCCTGTTATTATGAAGACCAGTATTACCTCCTCCTGTTATTATGAAGACTAGTATTACCTCCTGTTATTATGAAGACTAGTATTACCTCCTGTTATTATGAAGACTAGTATTACCTCCTCCTGTTATTATGAAGACTAGTATTACCTCCTCCTGTTATTATGAAGACTAGTATTACCTCCTCCTGTTATTATGAAGACTAGTATTACCTCCTCCTGTTATTATGAAGACTAGTATTACCTCCTGTTATTATGAAGACTAGTATTACCTCCTCCTGTTATTATGAAGACTAGTATTACCTCCTGTTATTGTGAAGAATAGTATTACCTCCTGTTATTATGAAGACTAGTATTACTTCATGTTATTATGAAGACTAGTTTTACCTCCTGTTATTATGAAGACTAGTATTACCTCCTCCTGTTATTATGAAGACTAGTATTACCTCCTCCTGTTATTATGAAGACTAGTATTACCTCCTGTTATTGTGAAGACTAGTATTACCTCCTGTTATTATGAAGACTAGTATTACTTCATGTTATTATGAAAACTAGTATTACCTCCTGTTATTATGAAGACTAGTATTACCTACTCCTGTTATTATGAAGACTAGTATTACCTCCTCCTGTTATTATGAAGGCTAGTATTACCTCCTCCTGTTATTATGAAGACTAGTATTAACTCCTGTTATGATGAAGACTAGTATTACCTCCTGTTATTATGAAGACTAGTATTACCTCCTCCTGTTATTATGAAGACTAGTATTACCTCCTCCTGTTATTATGAAGACTAGTATTACCTCCTCCTGTTATTATGAAGACTATTATTACCTCCTGTTATTTTGAAGACTAGTATTACCTCCTGTCATTATGAAGACTAGTATTCCCTCATCCTGTTATTATGAAGACTAGTAGTACCTCCTCCTATTATTATGAAGACTAGTATTACCTCCTGTTATTATGAAGACTAGTATTACCTCCTCCTGTTATTATGAAGACTGGTATTAACTCCTCCTGTTATTATGAAGACTAGTATTACCTCCTCCTGTTATTATGAAGACTAGTATTACCTCCTCCTGTTATTATGAATACTATTATTACCTCCTCCTGTTATTATGAAGGATAGTTTTACCTCCTCCTGTTATTATGAAGACTAGTATTACCTCCTCCTGTTATTATGAAGACTAGTATTACCTCCTGTTATTATGAAGACTAGTATTACCTCCTGTTATTATGAAGACTAACCTCCTCCTGTTATTATGAAGACTAACCTCCTCCTGTTATTATGAAGACTAGTATTACCTCCTGTTATTATGAAGACTACTATTACCTCCTCCTGTTATTATGAAGGCTAGTATTACCTCCTCCTGTTATTATGAAAACTAATATTACCTCCTCCTGTTATTATGAAGACTAGTATTACCTCCTCCTGTTATTATGAAGACTAGTATTAACTCCTCCTGTTATTATGAAGACTAGTATTACCTCCTCCTGTTATTATGAAGACTAGTAATACCTCCTGTTATTATGAAGACTAGTATTACCTCCTGTTATTATGAAGACTAGTATTACCTCCTCCTGTTATTATGAAGACTAGTATTACCTCCTCCTGTTATTATGAAGACTAGTATTACCTCCTCCTGTTATTATGAAGACTAGTATTACCTCCTCCTGTTATTATGAAGACTAGTATTACCTCCTCCTGTTATTATGAAGACTAGTATTACCTCCTCCTGTTATTATGAAGACTTGTATTGCCTCGTCCTGTTATTATGAAGACCAGTATTACCTCCTCCTGTTATTATGAAGACTAGTATTACCTCCTGTTATTATGAAGACTAGTATTACCTCCTGTTATTATGAAGACTAGTATTACCTCCTCCTGTTATTATGAAGACTAGTATTACCTCCTCCTGTTATTATGAAGACTAGTATTACCTCCTCCTGTTATTATGAAGACTAGTATTACCTCCTCCTGTTATTATGAAGACTAGTATAACCTCCTGTTATTATGAAGACTAGTATTACCTCCTCCTGTTATTATGAAGACTAGTATTACCTCCTGTTATTGTGAAGAATAGTATTACCTCCTGTTATTATGAAGACTAGTATTACTTCATGTTATTATGAAGACTAGTTTTACCTCCTGTTATTATGAATACTAGTAGTACCTCCTCCTGTTATTATGAAGACTAGTATTACCTCCTCCTGTTATTATGAAGACTAGTATTACCTCCTGTTATTGTGAAGACTAGTATTACCTCCTGTTATTATGAAGACTAGTATTACTTCATGTTATTATGAAGACTAGTATTACCTCCTGTTATTATGAAGACTAGTATTACCTACTCCTTTTATTATGAAGACTAGTATTACCTCCTGTTATTATGAAGACTAGTAGTACCTCCTCCTGTTATTATGAAGACTAGTATTACCTCCTCCTGTTAATATGAAGACTAGTATTACCTCCTCCTGTTATTATGAAGACTAGTTTTACCTCCTGTTATTATGAATACTAGTAGTACCTCCTCCTGTTATTATGAAGACTAGTATTACCTCCTCCTGTTATTATGAAGACTAGTATTACCTCCTGTTATTGTGAAGACTAGTATTACCTCCTGTTATTATGAAGACTAGTATTACTTCATGTTATTATGAAGACTAGTATTACCTCCTGTTATTATGAAGACTAGTATTACCTACTCCTGTTATTATGAAGACTAGTATTACCTCCTCCTGTTATTATGAAGGCTAGTATTACCTCCTCCTGTTATTACAAAGACTAGTATTGCCTACTCCTGTTATTATGAAGACTAGTATTACCTCCTCCTGTTTTTATGAAGACTAGTATTACCTCCTCCTGTTATTATGAAGACTAGTATTAACTCCTGTTATGATGAAGACTAGTATTACCTCCTGTTATTATGAAGACTAGTATTACCTCCTCCTGTTATTATGAAGACTAGTATTACCTCCTCCTGTTATTATGAAGACTAGTATTACCTCCTCCTGTTATTATGAAGACTATTATTACCTCCTGTTATTTTGAAGACTAGTATTACCTCCTGTCATTATGAAGACTAGTATTCCCTCATCCTGTTATTATGAAGACTAGTAGTACCTCCTCCTATTATTATGAAGACTAGTATTACCTCCTGTTATTATGAAGACTAGTATTACCTCCTCCTGTTATTATGAAGACTGGTATTAACTCCTCCTGTTATTATGAAGACTAGTATTACCTCCTCCTGTTATTATGAAGACTAGTATTACCACCTCCTGTTATTATGAAGACTAGTATAACCTCCTGTTATTATGAAGACTAGTATTACCGCCTCCTGTTATTATGAATACTATTATTACCTCCTCCTGTTATTATGAAGGCTAGTTTTACCTCCTCCTGTTATTATGAAGACTAGTATTACCTCCTCCTGTTATTATGAAGACTAGTATTACCTCCTGTTATTATGAAGAATAGTATTACCTCCTGTTATTATGAAGACTAACCTCCTCCTGTTATTATGAAGACTAACCTCCTCCTGTTATTATGAAGACTAGTATTACCTCCTCCTGTTATTAAGAAGACTAGTATTACCTCCTGTTATTATGAAGACTAGTATTACCTCCTCCTGTTATTATGAAGACTAGTATTACCTCCTCCTGTTATTATGAAGACCAGTATTACCTCCTCCTGTTATCATGAAGACTAGTATTACCTCCTGTTATTATGAAGACTAGTATTACCTCCTGTTATTATGAAGACTACTATTACCTCCTCCTGTTATTATGAAGGCTAGTATTACCTCCTCCTGTTATTATGAAAACTAATATTACCTCCTCCTGTTATTATGAAGACTAGTATTACCTCCTCCTGTTATTATGAAGACTAGTATTAACTCCTCCTGTTATTATGAAGACTAGTATTACCTCCTCCTGTTATTATGAAGACTAGTAATACCTCCTGTTATTATGAAGACTAGTATTACCTCCTGTTATTATGAAGACTAGTATTACCTCCTGTTATTATGAAGACTAGTATTACCTCCTCCTGTTATTATGAAGACTAGTATTACCTCCTCCTGTTATTATGAAGACTAATATTACCCCCTCCTGTTATTATGAAGACTAGTATTACCTCCTCCTGTTATTATGAAGACTAGTATTACCTCCTGTTATTATGAAGACTAGTATTACCTCCTCCTGTTATTATGAAGACTAGTATTACCTCCTGTTATTATGAAGACTAACCTCCTCCTGTTATTATGAAGACTAGTATGACCTCCTCCTGTTATTATGAAGACTAGTATTACCTCCTGTTATTATGAAGACTAGTATTACCTCCTGTTATTGTGAAGACTAGTATTACCTTCTGTTATTATGAAGACTAGTATTACTTCATGTTATTATGAAGACTAGTATTACCTCCTGTTATTATGAAGACTAGTATTACCTCCTCCTGTTATTATGAAGATTAGTATTACCTCCTCCTGTTATTATGAAGACTAGTATTACCTCCTCCTGTTATTATGAAGACTAGTATTACCTCCTGTTATTATAAAGACTAGTATTACCTCCTCCTGTCATTATGAAGACTAGTATTACCTCCTCCTGTTATTATGAAGGCTAGTATTACCTCCTCCTGTTATTATGAAGACTAGTATTACCTCCTGTTATTATGAAGACTACTATTACCTCCTCCTGTTATTATGAAGGCTAGTATTACCTCCTCCTGTTATTATGAAAACTAATATTACCTCCTCCTGTTATTATGAAGACTAGTATTACCTCCTCCTGTTATTATGAAGACTAGTATTAACTCCTCGTGTTATTATGAAGACTAGTATTACCTCCTCCTGTTATTATGAAGACTAGTAATACCTCCTGTTATTATGAAGACTAGTATTACCTCCTGTTATTATGAAGACTAGTATTACCTCCTGTTATTATGAAGACTAGTATTACCTCCTGTTATTATGAAGACTAACCTCCTCCTGTTATTATGAAGACTAACCTCCTCCTGTTATTATGAAGACTAGTATTACCTCCTCCTGTTATTATGAAGACTAGTATTACCTCCTGTTATTATGAAGACTAGTATTACCTCCTCCTGTTATTATGAAGACTAGTATTACCTCCTCCTGTTATTATGAAGACCAGTATTACCTCCTCCTGTTATCATGAAGACTAGTATTACCTCCTGTTATTATGAAGACTAGTATTACCTCCTGTTATTATGAAGACTACTATTACCTCCTCCTGTTATTATGAAGGCTAGTATTACCTCCTCCTGTTATTATGAAAACTAATATTACCTCCTCCTGTTATTATGAAGACTAGTATTACCTCCTCCTGTTATTATGAAGACTAGTATTAACTCCTCCTGTTATTATGAAGACTAGTATTACCTCCTCCTGTTATTATGAAGACTAGTAATACCTCCTGTTATTATGAAGACTAGTATTACCTCCTGTTATTATGAAGACTAGTATTACCTCCTCCTGTTATTATGAAGACTGGTATTAACTCCTCCTGTTATTATGAAGACTAGTATTACCTCCTCCTGTTATTATGAAGACTAGTATTACCACCTCCTGTTATTATGAAGACTAGTATAACCTCCTGTTATTATGAAGACTAGTATTACCTCCTCCTGTTATTATGAATACTATTATTACCTCCTCCTGTTATTATGAAGGCTAGTTTTACCTCCTCCTGTTATTATGAAGACTAGTATTACCTCCTCCTGTTATTATGAAGACTAGTATTACCTCCTGTTATTATGAAGAATAGTATTACCTCCTGTTATTATGAAGACTAACCTCCTCCTGTTATTATGAAGACTAACCTCCTCCTGTTATTATGAAGACTAGTATTACCTCCTCCTGTTATTAAGAAGACTAGTATTACCTCCTGTTATTATGAAGACTAGTATTACCTCCTCCTGTTATTATGAAGACTAGTATTACCTCCTCCTGTTATTATGAAGACCAGTATTACCTCCTCCTGTTATCATGAAGACTAGTATTACCTCCTGTTATTATGAAGACTAGTATTACCTCCTGTTATTATGAAGACTACTATTACCTCCTCCTGTTATTATGAAGGCTAGTATTACCTCCTCCTGTTATTATGAAAACTAATATTACCTCCTCCTGTTAGTATGAAGACTAGTATTACCTCCTCCTGTTATTATGAAGACTAGTATTAACTCCTCCTGTTATTATGAAGACTAGTATTACCTCCTCCTGTTATTATGAAGACTAGTAATACCTCCTGTTATTATGAAGACTAGTATTACCTCCTGTTATTATGAAGACTAGTATTACCTCCTGTTATTATGAAGACTAGTATTACCTCCTCCTGTTATTATGAAGACTAGTATTACCTCCTCCTGTTATTATGAAGACTAATATTACCCCCTCCTGTTATTATGAAGACTAGTATTACCTCCTCCTGTTATTATGAAGACTAGTATTACCTCCTGTTATTATGAAGACTAGTATTACCTCCTCCTGTTATTATGAAGACTAGTATTACCTCCTGTTATTATGAAGACTAACCTCCTCCTGTTATTATGAAGACTAGTATGACCTCCTCCTGTTATTATGAAGACTAGTATTACCTCCTGTTATTATGAAGACTAGTATTACCTCCTGTTATTGTGAAGACTAGTATTACCTTCTGTTATTATGAAGACTAGTATTACTTCATGTTATTATGAAGACTAGTATTACCTCCTGTTATTATGAAGACTAGTATTACCTCCTCCTGTTATTATGAAGATTAGTATTACCTCCTCCTGTTATTATGAAGACTAGTATTACCTCCTCCTGTTATTATGAAGACTAGTATTACCTCCTGTTATTATAAAGACTAGTATTACCTCCTCCTGTCATTATGAAGACTAGTATTACCTCCTCCTGTTATTATGAAGGCTAGTATTACCTCCTCCTGTTATTATGAAGACTAGTATTACCTCCTGTTATTATGAAGACTACTATTACCTCCTCCTGTTATTATGAAGGCTAGTATTACCTCCTCCTGTTATTATGAAAACTAATATTACCTCCTCCTGTTATTATGAAGACTAGTATTACCTCCTCCTGTTATTATGAAGACTAGTATTAACTCCTCGTGTTATTATGAAGACTAGTATTACCTCCTCCTGTTATTATGAAGACTAGTAATACCTCCTGTTATTATGAAGACTAGTATTACCTCCTGTTATTATGAAGACTAGTATTACCTCCTGTTATTATGAAGACTAGTATTACCTCCTGTTATTATGAAGACTAACCTCCTCCTGTTATTATGAAGACTAACCTCCTCCTGTTATTATGAAGACTAGTATTACCTCCTCCTGTTATTATGAAGACTAGTATTACCTCCTGTTATTATGAAGACTAGTATTACCTCCTCCTGTTATTATGAAGACTAGTATTACCTCCTCCTGTTATTATGAAGACCAGTATTACCTCCTCCTGTTATCATGAAGACTAGTATTACCTCCTGTTATTATGAAGACTAGTATTACCTCCTGTTATTATGAAGACTACTATTACCTCCTCCTGTTATTATGAAGGCTAGTATTACCTCCTCCTGTTATTATGAAAACTAATATTACCTCCTCCTGTTATTATGAAGACTAGTATTACCTCCTCCTGTTATTATGAAGACTAGTATTAACTCCTCCTGTTATTATGAAGACTAGTATTACCTCCTCCTGTTATTATGAAGACTAGTAATACCTCCTGTTATTATGAAGACTAGTATTACCTCCTGTTATTATGAAGACTAGTATTACCTCCTGTTATTATGAAGACTAGTATTACCTCCTCCTGTTATTATGAAGACTAGTATTACCTCCTCCTGTTATTATGAAGACTAATATTACCCCCTCCTGTTATTATGAAGACTAGTATTACCTCCTCCTGTTATTATGAAGACTAGTATTACCTCCTGTTATTATGAAGACTAGTATTACCTCCTCCTGTTATTATGAAGACTAGTATTACCTCCTGTTATTATGAAGACTAACCTCCTCCTGTTATTATGAAGACTAGTATTACCTCCTCCTGTTATTATGAAGACTAGTATTAACTCCTCGTGTTATTATGAAGACTAGTATTACCTCCTCCTGTTATTATGAAGACTAGTAATACCTCCTGTTATTATGAAGACTAGTATTACCTCCTGTTATTATGAAGACTAGTATTACCTCCTGTTATTATGAAGACTAGTATTACCTCCTGTTATTATGAAGACTAACCTCCTCCTGTTATTATGAAGACTAACCTCCTCCTGTTATTATGAAGACTAGTATTACCTCCTCCTGTTATTATGAAGACTAGTATTACCTCCTGTTATTATGAAGACTAGTATTACCTCCTCCTGTTATTATGAAGACTAGTATTACCTCCTCCTGTTATTATGAAGACCAGTATTACCTCCTCCTGTTATCATGAAGACTAGTATTACCTCCTGTTATTATGAAGACTAGTATTACCTCCTGTTATTATGAAGACTACTATTACCTCCTCCTATTATTATGAAGGCTAGTATTACCTCCTCCTGTTATTATGAAAACTAATATTACCTCCTCCTGTTATTATGAAGACTAGTATTACCTCCTCCTGTTATTATGAAGACTAGTATTAACTCCTCCTGTTATTATGAAGACTAGTATTACCTCCTCCTGTTATTATGAAGACTAGTAATACCTCCTGTTATTATGAAGACTAGTATTACCTCCTGTTATTATGAAGACTAGTATTACCTCCTGTTATTATGAAGACTAGTATTACCTCCTCCTGTTATTATGAAGACTAGTATTACCTCCTCCTGTTATTATGAAGACTAATATTACCCCCTCCTGTTATTATGAAGACTAGTATTACCTCCTCCTGTTATTATGAAGACTAGTATTACCTCCTGTTATTATGAAGACTAGTATTACCTCCTCCTGTTATTATGAAGACTAGTATTACCTCCTGTTATTATGAAGACTAACCTCCTCCTGTTATTATGAAGACTAGTATTACCTCCTCCTGTTATTATGAAGACTAGTATTACCTCCTGTTATTATGAAGACTAGTATTACCTCCTGTTATTGTGAAGACTAGTATTACCTTCTGTTATTATGAAGACTAGTATTACTTCATGTTATTATGAAGACTAGTATTACCTCCTGTTATTATGAAGACTAGTATTACCTCCTCCTGTTATTATGAAGACTAGTATTACCTCCTCCTGTTATTATGAAGACTAGTATTACCTCCTCCTGTTATTATGAAGACTAGTATTACCTCCTGTTATTATAAAGACTAGTATTACCTCCTCCTGTCATTATGAAGACTAGTATTACCTCCTCCTGTTATTATGAAGGCTAGTATTACCTCCTCCTGTTATTATGAAGACTAGTATTACCTCCTGTTATTATGAAGACTACTATTACCTCCTCCTGTTATTATGAAGGCTAGTATTACCTCCTCCTGTTATTATGAAAACTAATATTACCTCCTCCTGTTATTATGAAGACTAGTATTACCTCCTCCTGTTATTATGAAGACTAGTATTAACTCCTCCTGTTATTATGAAGACTAGTATTACCTCCTCCTGTTATTATGAAGACTAGTAATACCTCCTGTTATTATGAAGACTAGTATTACCTCCTGTTATTATGAAGACTAGTATTACCTCCTGTTATTATGAAGACTAGTATTACCTCCTCCTGTTATTATGAAGACTAGTATTACCTCCTCCTGTTATTATGAAGACTAATATTACCCCCTCCTGTTATTATGAAGACTAGTATTACCTCCTCCTGTTATTATGAAGACTAGTATTACCTCCTGTTATTATGAAGACTAGTATTACCTCCTCCTGTTATTATGAAGACTAGTATTACCTCCTGTTATTATGAAGACTAGTATTACCTCCTCCTGTTATTATGAAGACTAGTATTACCTCCTGTTATTATGAAGACTAGTATTACCTCCTGTTATTATGAAGACTAACCTCCTCCTGTTATTATGAAGACTAACCTCCTCCTGTTATTATGAAGACTAGTATTACCTCCTCCTGTTATTATGAAGACTAGTATTACCTCCTCCTGTTATTATGAAGACTAGTATTACCTCCTGTTATTATGAAGACTAGTATTACCTCCTGTTATTATGAAGACTAGTATTACCTCCTCCTGTTATTATGAAGACTAGTTTTACCTCCTCCTGTTATTATGAAGACCAGTATTACCTCCTCCTGTTATTATGAAGACTAGTATTACCTCCTGTTATTATGAAGACTAGTATTACCTCCTGTTATTATGAAGACTAGTATTACCTCCTCCTTTTATTATGAAGACTAGTATTACCTCCTCATGTTATTATGAAGACTAGTATTAACTCCTGTTATGATGAAGACTAGTATTACCTCCTGTGATTATGAAGACTAGTATTACCTCCTCCTGTTATTATGAAGACTAGTATTACCTCCTCCTGTTATTATGAAGACTAGTATTATCTCCTCCTGTTATTATGAAGACTAGTATTACCTCCTGTTATTATGAAGACTAGTATTACCTCCTGTTATTATGAAGACTAGTATTACCTCCTCCTGTTATTATGAAGACTAGTTTTACCTCCTCCTGTTATTATGAAGACCAGTATTACCTCCTCCTGTTATTATGAAGACTAGTATTACCTCCTGTTATTATGAAGACTAGTATTACCTCCTGTTATTATGAAGACTAGTATTACCTCCTCCTTTTATTATGAAGACTAGTATTACCTCCTCATGTTATTATGAAGACTAGTATTAACTCCTGTTATGATGAAGACTAGTATTACCTCCTGTGATTATGAAGACTAGTATTACCTCCTCCTGTTATTATGAAGACTAGTATTACCTCCTCCTGTTATTATGAAGACTAGTATTACCTCCTCCTGTTATTATGAAGACTAGTATTACCTCCTGTTATTTTGAAGACTAGTATTACCTCCTGTCATTATGAAGACTAGTATTACCTCATCCTGTTATTATGAAGACTAGTAGTACCTCCTCCTATTATTATGAAGACTAGTATTACCTCCTGTTATTATGAAGACTAGTATTACCTCCTCCTGTTATTATGAAGACTGGTATTAACTCCTCCTGTTATTATGAAGACTAGTATTACCTCCTCCTGTTATTATGAAGACTAGTATTACCACCTCCTGTTATTATGAAGACTAGTATTACCTCCTGTTATTATGAAGACTAGTATTACCTCCTCCTGTTATTATGAAGACTAGTATTACCTCCTCCTGTTATTATGAAGACCAGTATTACCTCCTCCTGTTATCATGAAGACTAGTATTACCTCCTGTTATTATGAAGACTAGTATTACCTCCTGTTATTATGAAGACTACTATTACCTCCTCCTGTTATTATGAAGGCTAGTATTACCTCCTCCTGTTATTATGAAAACTAATATTACCTCCTCCTGTTATTATGAAGACTAGTATTACCTCCTCCTGTTATTATGAAGACTAGTATTAACTCCTCCTGTTATTATGAAGACTAGTATTACCTCCTCCTGTTATTATGAAGACTAGTAATACCTCCTGTTATTATGAAGACTAGTATTACCTCCTGTTATTATGAAGACTAGTTTTACCTCCTGTTATTATGAAGACTAGTATTACCTCCTCCTGTTATTATGAAGACTAGTATTACCTCCTCCTGTTATTATGAAGACTAATATTACCCCCTCCTGTTATTATGAAGACTAGTATTACCTCCTCCTGTTATTATGAAGACTAGTATTACCTCCTGTTATTATGAAGACTAGTATTACCTCCTCCTGTTATTATGAAGACTAGTATTACCTCCTGTTATTATGAAGACTAACCTCCTCCTGTTATTATGAAGACTAGTATTACCTCCTCCTGTTATTATGAAGACTAGTATTACCTCCTGTTATTATGAAGACTAGTATTACCTCCTGTTATTGTGAAGACTAGTATTACCTTCTGTTATTATGAAGACTAGTATTACTTCATGTTATTATGAAGACTAGTATTACCTCCTGTTATTATGAAGACTAGTATTACCTCCTCCTGTTATTATGAAGACTAGTATTACCTCCTCCTGTTATTATGAAGACTAGTATTACCTCCTCCTGTTATTATGAAGACTAGTATTACCTCCTGTTATTATAAAGACTAGTATTACCTCCTCCTGTCATTATGAAGACTAGTATTACCTCCTCCTGTTATTATGAAGGCTAGTATTACCTCCTCCTGTTATTATGAAGACTAGTATTACCTCCTGTTATTATGAAGACTACTATTACCTCCTCCTGTTATTATGAAGGCTAGTATTACCTCCTCCTGTTATTATGAAAACTAATATTACCTCCTCCTGTTATTATGAAGACTAGTATTACCTCCTCCTGTTATTATGAAGACTAGTATTAACTCCTCCTGTTATTATGAAGACTAGTATTACCTCCTCCTGTTATTATGAAGACTAGTAATACCTCCTGTTATTATGAAGACTAGTATTACCTCCTGTTATTATGAAGACTAGTATTACCTCCTGTTATTATGAAGACTAGTATTACCTCCTCCTGTTATTATGAAGACTAGTATTACCTCCTCCTGTTATTATGGAGACTAATATTACCCCCTCCTGTTATTATGAAGACTAGTATTACCTCCTCCTGTTATTATGAAGACTAGTATTACCTCCTCCTGTTATTATGAAGACTAGTAATACCTCCTGTTATTATGAAGACTAGTATTACCTCCTGTTATTATGAAGACTAGTTTTACCTCCTGTTATTATGAAGACTAGTATTACCTCCTCCTGTTATTATGAAGACTAGTATTACCTCCTCCTGTTATTATGAAGACTAATATTACCCCCTCCTGTTATTATGAAGACTAGTATTACCTCCTCCTGTTATTATGAAGACTAGTATTACCTCCTGTTATTATGAAGACTAGTATTACCTCCTCCTGTTATTATGAAGACTAGTATTACCTCCTGTTATTATGAAGACTAACCTCCTCCTGTTATTATGAAGACTAGTATTACCTCCTCCTGTTATTATGAAGACTAGTATTACCTCCTGTTATTATGAAGACTAGTATTACCTCCTGTTATTGTGAAGACTAGTATTACCTTCTGTTATTATGAAGACTAGTATTACTTCATGTTATTATGAAGACTAGTATTACCTCCTGTTATTATGAAGACTAGTATTACCTCCTCCTGTTATTATGAAGACTAGTATTACCTCCTCCTGTTATTATGAAGACTAGTATTACCTCCTCCTGTTATTATGAAGACTAGTATTACCTCCTGTTATTATAAAGACTAGTATTACCTCCTCCTGTCATTATGAAGACTAGTATTACCTCCTCCTGTTATTATGAAGGCTAGTATTACCTCCTCCTGTTATTATGAAGACTAGTATTACCTCCTGTTATTATGAAGACTACTATTACCTCCTCCTGTTATTATGAAGGCTAGTATTACCTCCTCCTGTTATTATGAAAACTAATATTACCTCCTCCTGTTATTATGAAGACTAGTATTACCTCCTCCTGTTATTATGAAGACTAGTATTAACTCCTCCTGTTATTATGAAGACTAGTATTACCTCCTCCTGTTATTATGAAGACTAGTAATACCTCCTGTTATTATGAAGACTAGTATTACCTCCTGTTATTATGAAGACTAGTATTACCTCCTGTTATTATGAAGACTAGTATTACCTCCTCCTGTTATTATGAAGACTAGTATTACCTCCTCCTGTTATTATGGAGACTAATATTACCCCCTCCTGTTATTATGAAGACTAGTATTACCTCCTCCTGTTATTATGAAGACTAGTATTACCTCCTGTTATTATGAAGACTAGTATTACCTCCTCCTGTTATTATGAAGACTAGTATTACCTCCTGTTATTATGAAGACTAGTATTACCTCCTCCTGTTATTATGAAGACTAGTATTACCTCCTGTTATTATGAAGACTAGTATTACCTCCTCCTGTTATTATGAAGACTAGTATTACCTCCTCCTGTTATTATGAAGACTAGTATTACCACCTCCTGTTATTATGAAGACTAGTATTACCTCCTGTTATTATGAAGACTAGTATTACCTCCTCCTGTTATTATGAAGACTAGTATTACCTCCTCCTGTTATTATGAAGACCAGTATTACCTCCTCCTGTTATCATGAAGACTAGTATTACCTCCTGTTATTATGAAGACTAGTATTACCTCCTGTTATTATGAAGACTACTATTACCTCCTCCTGTTATTATGAAGGCTAGTATTACCTCCTCCTGTTATTATGAAAACTAATATTACCTCCTCCTGTTATTATGAAGACTAGTATTACCTCCTCCTGTTATTATGAAGACTAGTATTAACTCCTCCTGTTATTATGAAGACTAGTATTACCTCCTCCTGTTATTATGAAGACTAGTAATACCTCCTGTTATTATGAAGACTAGTATTACCTCCTGTTATTATGAAGACTAGTTTTACCTCCTGTTATTATGAAGACTAGTATTACCTCCTCCTGTTATTATGAAGACTAGTATTACCTCCTCCTGTTATTATGAAGACTAATATTACCCCCTCCTGTTATTATGAAGACTAGTATTACCTCCTCCTGTTATTATGAAGACTAGTATTACCTCCTGTTATTATGAAGACTAGTATTACCTCCTCCTGTTATTATGAAGACTAGTATTACCTCCTGTTATTATGAAGACTAACCTCCTCCTGTTATTATGAAGACTAGTATTACCTCCTCCTGTTATTATGAAGACTAGTATTACCTCCTGTTATTATGAAGACTAGTATTACCTCCTGTTATTGTGAAGACTAGTATTACCTTCTGTTATTATGAAGACTAGTATTACTTCATGTTATTATGAAGACTAGTATTACCTCCTGTTATTATGAAGACTAGTATTACCTCCTCCTGTTATTATGAAGACTAGTATTACCTCCTCCTGTTATTATGAAGACTAGTATTACCTCCTCCTGTTATTATGAAGACTAGTATTACCTCCTGTTATTATAAAGACTAGTATTACCTCCTCCTGTCATTATGAAGACTAGTATTACCTCCTCCTGTTATTATGAAGGCTAGTATTACCTCCTCCTGTTATTATGAAGACTAGTATTACCTCCTGTTATTATGAAGACTACTATTACCTCCTCCTGTTATTATGAAGGCTAGTATTACCTCCTCCTGTTATTATGAAAACTAATATTACCTCCTCCTGTTATTATGAAGACTAGTATTACCTCCTCCTGTTATTATGAAGACTAGTATTAACTCCTCCTGTTATTATGAAGACTAGTATTACCTCCTCCTGTTATTATGAAGACTAGTAATACCTCCTGTTATTATGAAGACTAGTATTACCTCCTGTTATTATGAAGACTAGTATTACCTCCTGTTATTATGAAGACTAGTATTACCTCCTCCTGTTATTATGAAGACTAGTATTACCTCCTCCTGTTATTATGGAGACTAATATTACCCCCTCCTGTTATTATGAAGACTAGTATTACCTCCTCCTGTTATTATGAAGACTAGTATTACCTCCTGTTATTATGAAGACTAGTATTACCTCCTCCTGTTATTATGAAGACTAGTATTACCTCCTGTTATTATGAAGACTAGTATTACCTCCTCCTGTTATTATGAAGACTAGTATTACCTCCTGTTATTATGAAGACTAGTATTACCTCCTGTTATTATGAAGACTAACCTCCTCCTGTTATTATGAAGACTAACCTCCTCCTGTTATTATGAAGACTAGTATTACCTCCTCCTGTTATTATGAAGACTAGTATTACCTCCTCCTGTTATTATGAAGACTAGTATTACCTCCTGTTATTATGAAGACTAACCTCCTCCTGTTATTATGAAGACTAACCTCCTCCTGTTATTATGAAGACTAGTATTACCTCCTCCTGTTATTATGAAGACTAGTATTACCTCCTGTTATTATGAAGACTAGTATTACCTCCTCCTGTTATTATGAAGACTAGTATTACCTCCTCCTGTTATTATGAAGACCAGTATTACCTCCTCCTGTTATCATGAAGACTAGTATTACCTCCTGTTATTATGAAGACTAGTATTACCTCCTGTTATTATGAAGACTACTATTACCTCCTCCTGTTATTATGAAGGCTAGTATTACCTCCTCCTGTTATTATGAAAACTAATATTACCTCCTCCTGTTATTATGAAGACTAGTATTACCTCCTCCTGTTATTATGAAGACTAGTATTAACTCCTCCTGTTATTATGAAGACTAGTATTACCTCCTCCTGTTATTATGAAGACTAGTAATACCTCCTGTTATTATGAAGACTAGTATTACCTCCTGTTATTATGAAGACTAGTATTACCTCCTGTTATTATGAAGACTAGTATTACCTCCTCCTGTTATTATGAAGACTAGTATTACCTCCTCCTGTTATTATGAAGACTAATATTACCCCCTCCTGTTATTATGAAGACTAGTATTACCTCCTCCTGTTATTATGAAGACTAGTATTACCTCCTGTTATTATGAAGACTAGTATTACCTCCTCCTGTTATTATGAAGACTAGTATTACCTCCTGTTATTATGAAGACTAACCTCCTCCTGTTATTATGAAGACTAGTATTACCTCCTCCTGTTATTATGAAGACTAGTATTACCTCCTGTTATTATGAAGACTAGTATTACCTCCTGTTATTGTGAAGACTAGTATTACCTTCTGTTATTATGAAGACTAGTATTACTTCATGTTATTATGAAGACTAGTATTACCTCCTGTTATTATGAAGACTAGTATTACCTCCTCCTGTTATTATGAAGACTAGTATTACCTCCTCCTGTTATTATGAAGACTAGTATTACCTCCTCCTGTTATTATGAAGACTAGTATTACCTCCTGTTATTATAAAGACTAGTATTACCTCCTCCTGTCATTATGAAGACTAGTATTACCTCCTCCTGTTATTATGAAGGCTAGTATTACCTCCTCCTGTTATTATGAAGACTAGTATTACCTCCTGTTATTATGAAGACTACTATTACCTCCTCCTGTTATTATGAAGGCTAGTATTACCTCCTCCTGTTATTATGAAAACTAATATTACCTCCTCCTGTTATTATGAAGACTAGTATTACCTCCTCCTGTTATTATGAAGACTAGTATTAACTCCTCCTGTTATTATGAAGACTAGTATTACCTCCTCCTGTTATTATGAAGACTAGTAATACCTCCTGTTATTATGAAGACTAGTATTACCTCCTGTTATTATGAAGACTAGTATTACCTCCTGTTATTATGAAGACTAGTATTACCTCCTCCTGTTATTATGAAGACTAGTATTACCTCCTCCTGTTATTATGAAGACTAATATTACCCCCTCCTGTTATTATGAAGACTAGTATTACCTCCTCCTGTTATTATGAAGACTAGTATTACCTCCTGTTATTATGAAGACTAGTATTACCTCCTCCTGTTATTATGAAGACTAGTATTACCTCCTGTTATTATGAAGACTAGTATTACCTCCTCCTGTTATTATGAAGACTAGTATTACCTCCTGTTATTATGAAGACTAGTATTACCTCCTGTTATTATGAAGACTAACCTCCTCCTGTTATTATGAAGACTAACCTCCTCCTGTTATTATGAAGACTAGTATTACCTCCTCCTGTTATTATGAAGACTAGTATTACCTCCTCCTGTTATTATGAAGACTAGTATTACCTCCTGTTATTATGAAGACTAGTATTACCTCCTGTTATTATGAAGACTAGTATTACCTCCTCCTGTTATTATGAAGACTAGTTTTACCTCCTCCTGTTATTATGAAGACCAGTATTACCTCCTCCTGTTATTATGAAGACTAGTATTACCTCCTGTTATTATGAAGACTAGTATTACCTCCTGTTATTATGAAGACTAGTATTACCTCCTCCTTTTATTATGAAGACTAGTATTACCTCCTCATGTTATTATGAAGACTAGTATTAACTCCTGTTATCATGAAGACTAGTATTACCTCCTGTGATTATGAAGACTAGTATTACCTCCTCCTGTTATTATGAAGACTAGTATTACCTCCTCCTGTTATTATGAAGACTAGTATTACCTCCTCCTGTTATTATGAAGACTAGTATTACCTCCTGTTATTTTGAAGACTAGTATTACCTCCTGTCATTATGAAGACTAGTATTACCTCATCCTGTTATTATGAAGACTAGTAGTACCTCCTCCTATTATTATGAAGACTAGTATTACCTCCTGTTATTATGAAGACTAGTATTACCTCCTCCTGTTATTATGAAGACTGGTATTAACTCCTCCTGTTATTATGAAGACTAGTATTACCTCCTCCTGTTATTATGAAGACTAGTATTACCACCTCCTGTTATTATGAAGACTAGTATAACCTCCTGTTATTATGAAGACTAGTATTACCTCCTCCTGTTATTATGAATACTATTATTACCTCCTCCTGTTATTATGAAGGCTAGTTTTACCTCCTCCTGTTATTATGAAGACTAGTATTACCTCCTCCTGTTATTATGAAGACTAGTATTACCTCCTCCTGTTATTATGAAGACTAGTATTACCTCCTGTTATTATGAAGACTAACCTCCTCCTGTTATTATGAAGACTAACCTCCTCCTGTTATTATGAAGACTAGTATTACCTCCTCCTGTTATTATGAAGACTAGTATTACCTCCTCCTGTTATTATGAAGACTAGTATTACCTCCTGTTATTATGAAGACTAGTATTACCTCCTCTTGTTATTATGAAGACTAGTATTACCTCTTCCTGTTATTATGAAGACTAGTATTACCTCCTGTTATTATGAAGACTAGTATTACCTCCTGTTATTATGAAGACTAGTATTACCTCCTCCTGTTATTATGAAGACTAGTATTACCTCCTCCTGTTATTATGAAGACTAGTATTACCTCCTCCTGTTATTATGAAGACTAGTATTACCTCCTGTTATTATGAAGACTAGTATTACCTCCTCCTGTTATTATGAAGACTAGTATTACCTCCTCCTGTTATTATGAAGACTAGTATTACCTCCTCCTGTTATTATGAAGACTAGTATTACCTCATCCTGTTATTATGAAGACTAGTATTACCTCCTGTTATTATGAAGACTAGTATTACCTCCTGTTATTATGAAGACTAGTATTACCTCCTGTTATTATGAAGACTAGTATTACCTCCTCCTGTTATTATGAAGACTAGTATTACCTCCTGTTATTATGAAGACTAGTATTACCTCCTCCTGTTATTATGAAGACTAGTATTACCTCCTGTTATTATGAAGACTAGTATTACCTCCTGTTATTATGAAGACTAACCTCCTCCTGTTATTATGAAGACTAACCTCCTCCTGTTATTATGAAGACTAGTATTACCTCCTCCTGTTATTATGAAGACTAGTATTACCTCCTCCTGTTATTATGAAGACTAGTATTACCTCCTGTTATTATGAAGACTAGTATTACCTCCTGTTATCATGAAGACTAGTATTACCTCCTCCTGTTATTATGAAGACTAGTTTTACCTCCTCCTGTTATTATGAAGACCAGTATTACCTCCTCCTGTTATCATGAAGACTAGTATTACCTCCTGTTATTATGAAGACTAGTATTACCTCCTGTTATTATGAAGACTAGTATTACCTCCTCCTTTTATTATGAAGACTAGTATTACCTCCTCATGTTATTATGTAGACTAGTATTAACTCCTGTTATGATGAAGAATAGTATTACCTCCTGTGATTATGAAGACTAGTATTACCTCCTCCTGTTATTATGAAGACTAGTATTACCTCCTCCTGTTATTATGAAGACTAGTATTACCTCCTCCTGTTATTATGAAGACTAGTATTACCTCCTGTTATTTTGAAGACTAGTATTACCTCCTGTCATTATGAAGACTAGTATTACCTCATCCTGTTATTATGAAGACTAGTAGTACCTCCTCCTATTATTATGAAGACTAGTATTACCTCCTGTTATTATGAAGACTAGTATTACCTCCTCCTGTTATTATGAAGACTGGTATTAACTCCTCCTGTTATTATGAAGACTAGTATTACCTCCTCCTGTTATTATGAAGACTAGTATTACCACCTCCTGTTATTATGAAGACTAGTATAACCTCCTGTTATTATGAAGACTAGTATTACCTCCTCCTGTTATTATGAATACTATTATTACCTCCTCCTGTTATTATGAAGGCTAGTTTTACCTCCTCCTGTTATTATGAAGACTAGTATTACCTCCTCCTGTTATTATGAAGACTAGTATTACCTCCTCCTGTTATTATGAAGACTAGTATTACCTCCTGTTATTATGAAGACTAACCTCCTCCTGTTATTATGAAGACTAACCTCCTCCTGTTATTATGAAGACTAGTATTACCTCCTCCTGTTATTATGAAGACTAGTATTACCTCCTCCTGTTATTATGAAGACTAGTATTACCTCCTCCTGTTATTATGAAGACTAGTATTACCTCCTGTTATTATGAAGACTAACCTCCTCCTGTTATTATGAAGACTAACCTCCTCCTGTTATTATGAAGACTAGTATTACCTCCTCCTGTTATTATGAAGACTAGTATTACCTCCTCCTGTTATTATGAAGACTAGTATTACCTCCTCCTGTTATTATGAAGACTAGTATTACCTCCTGTTATTATGAAGACTAACCTCCTCCTGTTATTATGAAGACTAACCTCCTCCTGTTATTATGAAGACTAGTATTACCTCCTCCTGTTATTATGAAGACTAGTATTACCTCCTCCTGTTATTATGAAGGCTAGTATTACCTCCTGTTATTATGAAGACTAGTATTACCTCCTCTTGTTATTATGAAGACTAGTATTACCTCCTCCTGTTATTATGAAGACTAGTATTACCTCCTGTTATTATGAAGACTAGTATTACCTCCTGTTATTATGAAGACTAGTATTACCTCCTCCTGTTATTATGAAGACTAGTATTACCTCCTCCTGTTATTATGAAGACTAGTATTACCTCCTGTTATTATGAAGACTATTATTACCTCCTCCTGTTATTATGAAGACTAGTATTACCTCCTCCTGTTATTATGAAGACTAGTATTACCTCCTGTTATTATGAAGACTATTATTACCTCCTCCTGTTATTATGAAGACTAGTATTACCTCCTCCTGTTATTATGAAGACTAGTATTACCTCCTCCTGTTATTATGAAGACTAGTATTACCTCCTCCTGTTATTATGAAGACTAGTATTACCTCCTGTTATTATGAAGACTAGTATTACCTCCTGTTATTATGAAGACTAGTATTACCTCCTGTTATTATGAAGACTAGTATTACCTCCTCCTGTTATTATGAAGACTAGTATTACCTCCTGTTATTATGAAGACTAGTATTACCTCCTCCTGTTATTATGAAGACTAGTATTACCTCCTGTTATTATGAAGACTAGTATTACCTCCTGTTATTATGAAGACTAACCTCCTCCTGTTATTATGAAGACTAACCTCCTCCTGTTATTATGAAGACTAGTATTACCTCCTCCTGTTATTATGAAGACTAGTATTACCTCCTCCTGTTATTATGAAGACTAGTATTACCTCCTGTTATTATGAAGACTAGTATTACCTCCTGTTATTATGAAGACTAGTATTACCTCCTCCTGTTATTATGAAGACTAGTTTTACCTCCTCCTGTTATTATGAAGACCAGTATTACCTCCTCCTGTTATCATGAAGACTAGTATTACCTCCTGTTATTATGAAGACTAGTATTACCTCCTGTTATTATGAAGACTAGTATTACCTCCTCCTTTTATTATGAAGACTAGTATTACCTCCTCATGTTATTATGAAGACTAGTATTACCTCCTGTTATGATGAAGAATAGTATTACCTCCTGTGATTATGAAGACTAGTATTACCTCCTCCTGTTATTATGAAGACTAGTATTACCTCCTCCTGTTATTATGAAGACTAGTATTACCTCCTCCTGTTATTATGAAGACTAGTATTACCTCCTGTTATTTTGAAGACTAGTATTACCTCCTGTCATTATGAAGACTAGTATTACCTCATCCTGTTATTATGAAGACTAGTAGTACCTCCTCCTATTATTATGAAGACTAGTATTACCTCCTGTTATTATGAAGACTAGTATTACCTCCTCCTGTTATTATGAAGTCTGATATTAACTCCTCCTGTTATTATGAAGACTAGTATTACCTCCTCCTGTTATTATGAAGACTAGTATTACCACCTCCTGTTATTATGAAGACTAGTATAACCTCCTGTTATTATGAAGACTAGTATTACCTCCTCCTGTTATTATGAATACTATTATTACCTCCTCCTGTTATTATGAAGACTAGTATTACCTCATCCTGTTATTATGAAGACTAGTAGTACCTCCTCCTATTATTATGAAGACTAGTATTACCTCCTGTTATTATGAAGACTAGTATTACCTCCTCCTGTTATTATGAAGACTGGTATTAACTCCTCCTGTTATTATGAAGGCTAGTTTTACCTCCTCCTGTTATTATGAAGACTAGTATTACCTCCTCCTGTTATTATGAAGACTAGTATTACCTCCTGTTATTATGAAGACTAGTATTACCTCCTGTTATTATGAAGACTAACCTCCTCCTGTTATTATGAAGACTAACCTCCTCCTGTTATTATGAAGACTAGTATTACCTCCTCCTGTTATTATGAAGACTAGTATTACCTCCTCCTGTTATTATGAAGACTAGTATTACCTCCTCCTGTTATTATGAAGACTAGTATTACCTCCTCCTGTTATTATGAAGACCAGTATTACCTCCTCCTGTTATCATGAAGACTAGTATTACCTCATGTTATTATGAAGACTAGTATTACCTCCTGTTATTATGAAGACTAGTATTACCTCCTGTTATTATGAAGACTAGTATTACCTCCTCCTGTTATTATGAAGACTAGTATTACCTCCTCCTGTTATTATGAAGACTAGTATTACCTCCTCCTGTTATTATGAAGACTAGTATTACCTCCTGTTATTATGAAGACTAGTATTACCTCCTGTTATTATGAAGACTAGTATTACCTCCTGTTATTATGAAGACTAGTATTACCTCCTCCTGTTATTATGAAGACTAGTATTACCTCCTCATGTTATTATGAAGACTATTATTAACTCCTGTTATGATGAAGACTAGTATTACCTCCTGTGATTATGAAGACTAGTATTACCTCCTCCTGTTATTATGAAGACTAGTTTTACCTCCTCCTGTTATTATGAAGACTAGTATTACCTCCTGTTATTATGAAGACTAGTATTACCTCCTCCTGTTATTATGAAGACTAGTATTACCTCCTGTTATTATGAAGACTAGTATTACCTCCTCCTGTTATTATGAAGACTAGTATTACCTCCTGTTATTATAAAGACTAGTATTACCTCCTCCTGTCATTATGAAGACTAGTATTACCTCCTCCTGTTATTATGAAGACTAGTATTACCTCCTCCTGTTATTATGAAGACTAGTATTACCTCCTCCTGTTATTATGAAGACTAGTATTACCTCCTCCTGTTATTATGAAGGCTAGTATTACCTCCTCCTGTTATTATGAAGACTAGTATTACCTCCTGTTATTATGAAGACTACTATTACCTCCTCCTGTTATTATGAAGGCTAGTATTACCTCCTCCTGTTATTATGAAAACTAATATTACCTCCTCCTGTTATTATGAAGACTAGTATTACCTACTCCTGTTATTATGAAGACTAGTATTAACTCCTCCTGTTATTATGAAGACTAGTATTACCTCCTCCTGTTATTATGAAGACTAGTAATACCTCCTGTTATTATGAAGACTAGTATTACCTCCTGTTATTATGAAGACTAGTATTACCTCCTGTTATTATGAAGACTAGTATTACCTCCTGTTATTATGAAGACTAGTATTACCTCCTGTTATTATGAAGACTAATATTACCCCCTCCTGTTATTATGAAGACTAGTATTACCTCCTCCTGTTATTATGAATACTAGTATTACCTCCTCCTGTTATTATGAAGACTAGTATTACCTCCTCCTGTTATTATGAAGACTAGTATTACCTCCTGTGATTATGAAGACTAGTATTACCTCCTGTTATTATGAAGACTAGTATTACCTCCTCCTGTTATTATGAAGACTAGTATTACCTCCTGTTATTATGAAGACTAGTATTACCTCCTCCTGTTATTATGAAGACTAGTATTACCTCCTGTTATTATGAAGACTAGTATTACCTCCTGTTATTATGAAGACTAACCTCCTCCTGTTATTATGAAGACTAACCTCCTCCTGTTATTATGAAGACTAGTATTACCTCCTCCTGTTATTATGAAGACTAGTATTACCTCCTCCTGTTATTATGAAGACTAGTATTACCTCCTGTTATTATGAAGACTAGTATTACCTCCTCCTGTTATTATGAAGACCAGTATTACCTCCTCCTGTTATCATGAAGACTAGTATTACCTCCTGTTATTATGAAGACTAGTATTACCTCCTGTTATTATGAAGACTAGTATTACCTCCTCCTTTTATTATGAAGACTAGTATTACCTCCTCATGTTATTATGAAGACTAGTATTAACTCCTGTTATGATGAAGACTAGTATTACCTCCTGTGATTATGAAGACTAGTATTACCTCCTCCTGTTATTATGAAGACTAGTATTACCTCCTCATGTTATTATGAAGACTAGTATTACCTCCTCCTGTTATTATGAAGACTAGTATTACCTCCTGTTATTATGAAGACTAGTATTACCTCCTCCTGTTATTATGAAGACTAGTATTACCTCATGTTATTATGAAGACTAGTATTACCTCCTCCTGTTATTATGAAAACTAATATTACCTCCTCCTGTTATTATGAAGACTAGTATTACCTCCTCCTGTTATTATGAAGACTAGTATTAACTCCTCCTGTTATTATGAAGACTAGTATTTCCTCCTCCTGTTATTATGAAGACTAGTAATACCTCCTGTTATTATGAAGACTAGTATTACCTCCTGTTATTATGAAGACTAGTATTACCTCCTGTTATTATGAAGACTAGTATTACCTCCTCCTGTTATTATGAAGACTAGTATTACCTCCTCCTGTTATTATGAAGACTAATATTACCCCCTCCTGTTATTATGAAGACTAGTATTACCTCCTCCTGTTATTATGAAGACTAGTATTACCTCCTGTTATTATGAAGACTAGTATTACCTCCTCCTGTTATTATGAAGACTAGTATTACCTCCTGTTATTATGAAGACTAGTATTACCTCCTGTTATTATGAAGACTAACCTCCTCCTGTTATTATGAAGACTAACCTCCTCCTGTTATTATGAAGACTAGTATTACCTCCTCCTGTTATTATGAAGACAAGTATTACCTCCTCCTGTTATTATGAAGACTAGTATTACCTCCTGTTATTATGAAGACTAGTATTACCTCCTCCTGTTATTATGAAGACTAGTATTACCTCCTGTTATTATGAAGACTAGTATTACCTCCTCCTGTTATTATGAAGACTAGTATTACCTCCTGTTATTATAAAGACTAGTATTACCTCCTCCTGTCATTATGAAGACTAGTATTACCTCCTCCTGTTATTATGAAGACTAGTATTACCTCCTCCTGTTATTATGAAGACTAGTATTACCTCCTCCTGTTATTATGAAGACTAGTATTACCTCCTCCTGTTATTATGAAGGCTGGTATTACCTCCTCCTGTTATTATGAAGACTAGTATTACCTCCTGTTATTATGAAGACTACTATTACCTCCTCCTGTTATTATGAAGGCTAGTATTACCTCCTCCTGTTATTATGAAAACTAATATTACCTCCTCCTGTTATTATGAAGACTAGTATTACCTCCTCCTGTTATTATGAAGACTAGTATTAACTCCTCCTGTTATTATGAAGACTAGTATTACCCCCTCCTGTTATTATGAAGACTAGTAATACCTCCTGTTATTATGAAGACTAGTATTACCTCCTGTTATTATGAAGACTAGTATTACCTCCTGTTATTATGAAGACTAGTATTACCTCCTCCTGTTATTATGAAGACTAATATTACCTCCTCCTGTTATTATGAGACTAGTATTACCTCCTCCTGTTATTATGAAGACTAGTATTACCTCCTGTTATTATGAAGACTAGTATTACCTCCTCCTGTTATTATGAAGACTAGTATTACCTCCTGTTATTATGAAGACTAACCTCCTCCTGTTATTATGAATACTAGTATTACCTCCTCCTGTTATTATGAAGACTAGTATTACCTCCTGTTATTATGAAGACTAGTATTACCTCCTGTTATTATGAAGACTAGTATTACCTCCTCCTGTTATTATGAAGACTAGTATTACCTCCTCATGTTATTATTAAGACTAGTATTAACTCCTGTTATGATGAAGACTAGTATTACCTCCTGTGATTATGAAGACTAGTATTACCTCCTCCTGTTATTATGAAGACTAGTATTACCTCCTCCTGTTATTATGAAGACTAGTATTACCTCCTGTTATTGTGAAGACTAGTATTACCTTCTTTTATTATGAAGACTAGTATTACTTCATGTTATTATGAAGACTAGTATTACCTCCTGTTATTATGAAGACTAGTATTACCTCCTCCTGTTATTATGAAGACTAGTATTACCTCCTGTTATTATGAAGACTAGTATTACCTCCTCCTGTTATTATGAAGACTAGTATTACCTCCTGTTATTATAAAGACTAGTATTACCTCCTCCTGTCATTATGAAGACTAGTATTACCTCCTCCTGTTATTATGAAGGCTAGTATTACCTCCTCCTGTTATTATGAAGACTAGTATTACCTCCTGTTATTATGAAGACTACTATTACCTCCTCCTGTTATTATGAAGGCTAGTATTACCTCCTCCTGTTATTATGAAAACTAATATTACCTCCTCCTGTTATTATGAAGACTAGTATTACCTCCTCCTGTTATTATGAAGACTAGTATTAACTCCTCCTGTTATTATGAAGACTAGTATTACCTCCTCATGTTATTATGAAGACTAGTAATACCTCCTGTTATTATGAAGACTAGTATTACCTCCTGTTATTATGAAGACTAGTATTACCTCCTGTTATTATGAAGACTAGTATTACCTCCTGTTATTATGAAGACTAGTATTACCTCCTGTTATTATGAAGACTAATATTACCCCCTCCTGTTATTATGAAGACTAGTATTACCTCCTCCTGTTATTATGAATACTAGTATTACCTCCTCCTGTTATTATGAAGACTAGTATTACCTCCTCCTGTTATTATGAAGACTAGTATTACCTCCTGTGATTATGAAGACTAGTATTACCTCCTGTTATTATGAAGACTAGTATTACCTCCTCCTGTTATTATGAAGACTAGTATTACCTCCTGTTATTATGAAGACTAGTATTACCTCCTCCTGTTATTATGAAGACTAGTATTACCTCCTGTTATTATGAAGACTAGTATTACCTCCTGTTATTATGAAGACTAACCTCCTCCTGTTATTATGAAGACTAACCTCCTCCTGTTATTATGAAGACTAGTATTACCTCCTCCTGTTATTATGAAGACTAGTATTAACTCCTCCTGTTATTATGAAGACTAGTATTACCTCCTCCTGTTATTATGAAGACTAGTAATACCTCCTGTTATTATGAAGACTAGTATTACCTCCTGTTATTATGAAGACTAGTATTACCTCCTGTTATTATGAAGACTAGTATTACCTCCTGTTATTATGAAGACTAGTATTACCTCCTGTTATTATGAAGACTAATATTACCCCCTCCTGTTATTATGAAGACTAGTATTACCTCCTCCTGTTATTATGAATACTAGTATTACCTCCTCCTGTTATTATGAAGACTAGTATTACCTCCTCCTGTTATTATGAAGACTAGTATTACCTCCTGTGATTATGAAGACTAGTATTACCTCCTGTTATTATGAAGACTAGTATTACCTCCTGTTATTATGAAGACTAGTATTACCTCCTGTTATTATGAAGACTAGTATTACCTCCTCCTGTTATTATGAAGACTAGTATTACCTCCTGTTATTATGAAGACTAGTATTACCTCCTGTTATTATGAAGACTAACCTCCTCCTGTTATTATGAAGACTAACCTCCTCCTGTTATTATGAAGACTAGTATTACCTCCTCCTGTTATTATGAAGAATAGTATTACCTCCTCCTGTTATTATGAAGACTAGTATTACCTCCTGTTATTATGAAGACTAGTATTACCTCCTCCTGTTATTATGAAGACTAGTATTACCTCCTCCTGTTATTATGAAGACCAGTATTACCTCCTCCTGTTATCATGAAGACTAGTATTACCTCCTGTTATTATGAAGACTAGTATTACCTCCTGTTATTATGAAGACTAGTATTACCTCCTCCTTTTATTATGAAGACTAGTATTACCTCCTCATGTTATTATGAAGACTAGTATTAACTCCTGTTATGATGAAGACTAGTATTACCTCCTGTGATTATGAAGACTAGTATTACCTCCTCCTGTTATTATGAAGACTAGTATTACCTCCTCATGTTATTATGAAGACTAGTATTACCTCCTCCTGTTATTATGAAGACTTGTATTACCTCCTGTTATTATGAAGACTATTATTACCTCCTCATGTTATTATGAAGACTAGTATTACCTCCTGTTATTATGAAGACTAGTATTACCTCCTCCTGTTATTATGAAAACTAATATTACCTCCTCCTGTTATTATGAAGACTAGTATTACCTCCTCCTGTTATTATGAAGACTAGTATTAACTCCTCCTGTTATTATGAAGACTAGTATTACCTCCAACCTCTTATTATGAAGACTAGTAATACCTCCTGTTATTATGAAGACTAGTATTACCTCCTGTTATTATGAAGACTAGTATTACCTCCTGTTATTATGAAGACTAGTATTACCTCCTCCTGTTATTATGAAGACTAGTATTACCTCCTCCTGTTATTATGAAGACTAATATTACCCCCTCCTGTTATTATGAAGACTAGTATTACCTCCTCCTGTTATTATGAAGACTAGTATTACCTCCTGTTATTATGAAGACTAGTATTACCTCCTCCTGTTATTATGAAGACTAGTATTACCTCCTGTTATTAAGAAGACTAGTATTACCTCCTGTTATTATGAAGACTAACCTCCTCCTGTTATTATGAAGACTAACCTCCTCCTGTTATTATGAAGACTAGTATTACCTCCTCCTGTTATTATGAAGACTAGTATTACCTCCTCCTGTTATTATGAAGACTAGTATTACCTCCTGTTATTATGAAGACTAGTATTACCTCCTCCTGTTATTATGAAGACTAGTATTACCTCCTCCTGTTATTATGAAGACTAGTATTACCTCCTGTTATTATGAAGACTAGTATTACCTCCTGTTATTATGAAGACTAGTATTACCTCCTCCTGTTATTATGAAGACTAGTATTACCTCCTCCTGTTATTATGAAGACTAGTATTACCTCCTCCTGTTATTATGAATACTAGTATTACCTCCTGTTATTATGAAGACTAGTATTACCTCCTCATGTTATTATGAAGACTAGTATTACCTCCTCCTGTTATTATGAAGACTAGTATTACCTCCTGTTATTATGAAGACTAGTATTACCTCCTGTTATTATGAAGACTAGTATTACCTCCTCCTGTTATTATGAAGACTAGTATTACCTCCTCCTGTTATTATGAAGACAAGTATTACCTCCTCCTGTTATTATGAAGACTAGTATTACCTCCTGTTATTATGAAGACTAGTATTACCTCCTCCTGTTATTATGAAGACTAGTATTACCTCCTCCTGTTATTATGAAGACTAGTATTACCTCCTGTTATTATGAAGACTAGTATTACCTCCTGTTATTATGAAGACTAGTATTACCTCCTCCTGTTATTATGAAGACTAGTATTACCTCCTCCTGTTATTATGAAGACTAGTATTACCTCCTCCTGTTATTATGAAGACTAGTATTACCTCCTGTTATTATGAAGACTAGTATTACCTCCTGTTATTATGAAGACTAGTATTACCTCCTCCTGTTATTATGAAGACTAGTAATACCTCCTGTTATTATGAAGACCAGTATTACCTCCTGTTATTATGAAGACTAGTATTACCTCCTCCTGTTATTATGAAGACTAGTATTACCTCCTGTTATTATGAAGACTAGTATTACCTCCTCCTGTTATTATGAAGACTAGTATTACCTCCTGTTATTATGAAGACAAGTATTACCTCCTCCTGTTATTATGAAGACAAGTATTACCTCCTCCTGTTATTATGAAGACTAGTATTACCTCCTCCTGTTATTATGAAGACTAGTATTACCTCCTGTTATTATGAAGACAAGTATTACCTCCTCCTGTTATTATGAAGACTAGTATTACCTCCTGTTATTATGAAGACTAGTATTACCTCCTCCTGTTATTATGAAGACTAGTATTACCTCCTGTTATTATGAAGACTAGTATTACCTCCTCCTGTTATTATGAAGACTAGTATTACCTCCTGTTATTATGAAGACTAGTATTACCTCCTCCTGTTATTATGAAGACTAGTATTACCTCCTCCTGTTATTATGAAGACTAGTATTACCTCCTGTTATTATGAAGACTAGTATTACCTCCTCCTGTTATTATGAAGACTAGTATTACCTCCTCCTGTTATTATGAAGACTAGTATTACCTCCTCCTGTTATTATGAAGACTAGTATTACCTCCTCCTGTTATTATGAAGACTAGTATTACCTCCTGTTATTATGAAGACTAGTATTACCTCCTCCTGTTATTATGAAGACTAGTATTACCTCCTCCTGTTATTATGAAGACTAGTATTACCTCCTGTTATTATGAAGACTAGTATTACCTCCTGTTATTATGAAGACTAGTATTACCTCCTCCTGTTATTATGAAGACTAGTATTACCTCCTCCTGTTATTATGAAGACTAGTATTACCTCCTCCTGTTATTATGAAGACTAGTATTACCTCCTGTTATTATGAAGACTAGTATTACCTCCTGTTATTAAGAAGACTAGTATTACCTCCTCCTGTTATTATGAAGACTAGTATTACCTCCTCCTGTTATTATGAAGACTAGTATTACCTCCTCCTGTTATTATGAAGACTAGTATTACCTCCTCCTGTTATTATGAAGACTAGTATTACCTCCTGTTATTATGAGACTAGTATTACCTCCTCCTGTTATTATGAAGACTAGTATTACCTCCTGTTATTATGAAGACTAGTATTACCTCCTCCTGTTATTATGAAGACTAGTATTACCTCCTGTTATTATGAAGACTACTATTACCTCCTCCTGTTATTATGAAGACTAGTATTACCTCCTGTTATTATGAAGACTACTATTACCTCCTCCTGTTATTATGAAGACTAGTATTACCTCCTCCTGTTATTATGAAGACTACTATTACCTCCTCCTGTTATTATGAAGACTAGTATTACCTCCTCCTGTTATTATGAAGACTAGTATTACCTCCTCCTGTTATTATGAAGACTAGTATTACCTCCTCCTGTTATTATGAAGACTAGTATTACCTCCTCCTGTTATTATGAAGACTAGTATTACCTCCTGTTATTATGAGACTAGTATTACCTCCTCCTGTTATTATGAAGACTAGTATTACCTCCTGTTATTATGAAGACTAGTATTACCTCCTCCTGTTATTATGAAGACTAGTATTACCTCCTGTTATTATGAAGACTACTATTACCTCCTCCTGTTATTATGAAGACTAGTATTACCTCCTGTTATTATAAAGACTACTATTACCTCCTCCTGTTATTATGAAGACTAGTATTACCTCCTCCTGTTATTATGAAGACTACTATTACCTCCTCCTGTTATTATGAAGACTAGTATTACCTCCTCCTGTTATTATGAAGACTAGTATTACCTCCTCCTGTTATGATGAAGACTAGTATTACCTCCTGTTATTATGAAGACTAGTATTACCTCCTCCTGTTATTATGAAGACTAGTATTACCTCCTGTTATTATGAAGACTAGTATTACCTCCTCCTGTTATTATGAAGACTAGTATTACCTCCTCCTGTTATTATGAAGACTAGTATTACCTCCTCCTGTTATTATGAAGACTAGTATTACCTCCTCCTGTTATTATGAAGACTAGTATTACCTCCTGTTATTATGAAGACTAGTATTACCTCCTCCTGTTATTATGAAGACTAGTATTACCTCCTCCTGTTATTATGAAGACTAGTATTACCTCCTGTTATTATGAAGACTAGTATTACTTCCTGTTATTATGAAGACTAGTATTACCTCCTCCTGTTATTATGAAGACTAGTATTACCTCCTCCTGTTATTATGAAGACTAGTATTACCTCCTCCTGTTATTATGAAGACTAGTATTACCTCCTGTTATTATGAAGACTAGTATTACCTCCTGTTATTAAGAAGACTAGTATTACCTCCTCCTGTTATTATGAAGACTAGTATTACCTCCTCCTGTTATTATGAAGACTAGTATTACCTCCTCCTGTTATTATGAAGACTAGTATTACCTCCTCCTGTTATTATGAAGACTAGTATTACCTCCTGTTATTATGAGACTAGTATTACCTCCTCCTGTTATTATGAAGACTAGTATTACCTCCTGTTATTATGAAGACTAGTATTACCTCCTCCTGTTATTATGAAGACTAGTATTACCTCCTGTTATTATGAAGACTACTATTACCTCCTCCTGTTATTATGAAGACTAGTATTACCTCCTGTTATTATGAAGACTACTATTACCTCCTCCTGTTATTATGAAGACTAGTATTACCTCCTCCTGTTATTATGAAGACTACTATTACCTCCTCCTGTTATTATGAAGACTAGTATTACCTCCTCCTGTTATTATGAAGACTAGTATTACCTCCTCCTGTTATTATGAAGACTAGTATTACCTCCTCCTGTTATTATGAAGACTAGTATTACCTCCTCCTGTTATTATGAAGACTAGTATTACCTCCTGTTATTATGAGACTAGTATTACCTCCTCCTGTTATTATGAAGACTAGTATTACCTCCTGTTATTATGAAGACTAGTATTACCTCCTCCTGTTATTATGAAGACTAGTATTACCTCCTGTTATTATGAGACTAGTATTACCTCCTCCTGTTATTATGAAGACTAGTATTACCTCCTGTTATTATGAAGACTAGTATTACCTCCTCCTGTTATTATGAAGACTAGTATTACCTCCTGTTATTATGAAGACTACTATTACCTCCTCCTGTTATTATGAAGACTAGTATTACCTCCTGTTATTATGAAGACTACTATTACCTCCTCCTGTTATTATGAAGACTAGTATTACCTCCTCCTGTTATTATGAAGACTACTATTACCTCCTCCTGTTATTATGAAGACTAGTATTACCTCCTCCTGTTATTATGAAGACTAGTATTACCTCCTCCTGTTATGATGAAGACTAGTATTACCTCCTGTTATTATGAAGACTAGTATTACATCCTGTTATTATGAAGACTAGTATTACCTCCTGTTATTACAAAGACTAGTATTACCTCCTCCTGTTATTATGAAGACTAGTATTACCTCCTCCTGTTATTATGAAGACTAGTATTACCTCCTCCTGTTATTATGAAGACTAGTATGACCTCCTCCTGTTATTATGAAGACTAGTATTACCTCCTCCTGTTCTTATGAAGACTAGTATTACCTCCTGTTATTATGAAGACTAGTATTACCACCTACTGTTATTATGAAGACTAGGAAATGAAATCATTGTTACACCATTGTAATACACTGTGATCTCTTATAATGTAATAAAACAAATGAAACAAGGAATGAGTAGCTCATTAATAACACCATCTCTGTTTTAATTTCCCAAATGGCCATCCCAAATATCACAATATTTCCTATTTTTGACCAGAACCCTATGAGCCCTATGGACCATGGTCAAAAGTAGTGCACTATAAAGGGAACAGGGTGCCATTTGGGATGCACACCTAAATATGACTCATGCTTGACTAATGAAGTTACCCGAGCAAAATCAATCGAATCAATAGAATTCTCTTTTGAAGATACCGTATATATCTTTATTTTCAAATCATTGGCACTGTGAAACATTGTGAAGCAAAGAGACCCACCCACACACACAAACTTGCAAAAACGTGCACTACAGAAATCCTATTCTTGACATTCTGGCGCTCCCGTCTAGCCATGCGTGTTCCTGTTCTGGCCAGGGCATGACTTGACTTTCACTCCACCTTGTTCCCACCTTCCTGATTACTGTAACATTGTCTTCTCCTGTGTTCTTCTCCTTTGGTGATGGGTCATATAACATCTGATTAGTAGGAGTTAATGAGTTATAAACATTCCTATGGCGGTCATAACCCTGCATAAGGTGATTATAACACCTTCGTAAGGTGTTCGTACCTCACTCCCTCTCAAAAAGAGACCTTTTAAAATAGGCTTTCCTTAGAAACGGTAGCTAGAGAACCCCTCGTATCTTGTTATGTAAACATCAATCCTAATTTAAACTTGTTGTTGTTGTTGTTTACATGATGTCCTGCTGCTGCTGTGTAGATTCACTGACCACCTGTGGGAGCAGAGGACAGTCAGTCAGGGTTGAAAGGTCAAGCACATAGAGACAACAAACAGATGGTTTAGAGAGACACAGTGCAGCATATTTAATAGTTTATATTGAACCTTTCTTTCAATAGTAAGTCCCATTGAGACCAAGATCTCTTTCGCAAGGGAGCCCTGCATCTCACAATTATACACAATTTGCAAAATACAACGTAGTACAAAATACAATAGTGTACGAGTCCCCTCATATAAATACCTTGGCATTTGGATTGATGACAAGTTGTCATTTAAAACACATATAGATGAGCTAATGAAGAAGCTGAGAATTAAACAGATGTAGGTTGTGCCTTTCTCTTGATAGTAGGAAAAACAATTGTTCAGTTGACTTTCCTGTCAGTCCTTCACTATGATGACATAATCTATATGAACGCTGCTGCCACTTCTTCAAAAGCATTGAATGCTGTTTATAATAGCACACTGCATTTGATTACGGGTGAGCGATTTTACACATCACTGTGATGTGAATCAGAAAGTGGGCTGGCCATCACTGGCAACGCGGAGAATGCAACATTGTCTTGTATTCATTTACAAAGCTATCTAGCAGAAATTACTGTACTGAACAAAAATATAAATGCAACATGCAACAATTTCAAAGAATTTACTGAGTTACAGTTCATATAAGGAAATCAGTCAATTGAAATAAATTCATTAGGCCCTAATCTATGGATTTCAAATGACTGGGAATAAAGATATGCATCTGTTGGTCACAGATACCTTTAAAAAAAGGAAGGGGGCGTGGATCAGAAAACCAGTCAGTATCTGGTGTGACCACCATTTGCCTTTTGCAGCGTGACACATCTCCTTCGCATGGAGTTGATCAGGCTGTTGATTGTGGCCTGTGGAATGTTGTCCCACTTCTCTTCAATGGCTGTGCAAAGTTGCTGGATATTGGTGGGAATTGGAACACGCTGCCGTACACTTTGATCCAGAGCATCCCAAACATGCTCAATGTTTGACATGTCTGGTGAGTATGCAGGCCATGGAAGAACTGGGACATTTTCAGCTTCCAGGAATTGTGTACAGATCCTTGCGAAATGTGGCCGTGCATTATCATGCTGAAACATGAGGTGATGGTGGCGGATGAATGGCACGACAATGGACCTCAGGATCTCATCACGGTATCTCTGTGCATTCAAATTGCCATCGATAAAATGCACTTCTGTTCGTTGTCCGTAGCTTATGCCTGCCCATACCATAACCCCACCGCCACCATCGGGCACTCTGTTCACAACGTTGACATCACCAACCGCTCGCCCACACGACGCCATACATGTGGTCTGCGGTTGTGAGGCCGGATGGACATACTGCCAAATTCTCTAAAATTACGTTGGAGGCGGCTTAGGGTAGAGAAATGAATATTTAATGCTCTGGCAACAACTCTGGTGGACATTCCTGCAGTCAGCATTCCAATTGCACGCTCCCTCAAAACTTGAGACATCTGTGGCATTGTGTTGTGTGACAAAACTGAACATTTTAGAGTGGCCTTTTATTGCCCCTAGTACAAGGTGCACCTGTGTAATGATCATGCCGTTTAATCAGCTTCTTGATATGCCACACCTGTCAGGTGGATGGATTATATTCGCAAAGGAGAAATGATCACTAACAGGGATGTAAACAAATTTGTGCACAACATTTGAGAGAAATAAGCTTTTTGTGTGTATGGAACATTTCTGGGATCTTCTATTTCAGCTCATAAAACATGGGACAAACACTTGTTTTTTATATTTTTGTTCAGTGTATATTAGGCCTACTTCACATCGCTTCTAACGCACAGAAGTAGGAAATACCTTACTTGCTCGGCTGGCTAACTCTTGAAATTCATTTTTTTAGATAAAACAGCCTTTAGTTTTTATGGGCCACATACATGGAACACATATCAGAGTACTCTACATTAGAGACCGTTACAGTGTGGACAGGACAGGACAGAACACATCTGTAGTTTAATGTGAAGAGTAGTGTTTCCTCCATAGCCAACAGGTTTAGTACTGAGGGGGTGGAGAGAACATAGCCATCAGGTCTAGTACTGAGGGGGTGGAGAGAACATAGCCATCAGGTTTAGTACTGAGGGGGTGGAGAGAACATAGCCATCAGGTTTAGTACTGAGGGGGTGGAGAGAACATAGCCATCAGGTCTAGTACTGAGGGGGTGAGGATAGGAGAAGTGTGTTAATTAAAGGTGGTTGGTCAACAGTTGAGATTTAAACTGCACTTACACACGGAGCACTAGCACCATCGCTCATTGAATATGTAATCTAGAACAAAATGAATGAAGGAAATGAATACAAAATGTTGATTTTCTCCACATTGATTAGCTGTAAGGCTACGAAATATTATGTCTGCCTTTATTAGCTAGGCCTGCATGACTATATGAGTGGTACTTTCCCCTACTGATTGACTGTCAGCTGTGGGTTTCCATGGACGCGTCCCAAATGGCACCCTATTCCACATATAGCGCACTACTTTTGAACAGAGCCCTATGGGTGCCCTGATCAAAAGTAGTGTACCCTACAAAACTAGACTCCCTGCGGACCTGTCATCTTTTCACTCCCTCCTCTCTACATTCTCTTCCTCTGTTTCCGCTGCTAAAGCCACTTTCTACCACTCTAAATTTCAAGCCTCTGCCTCTAACCCTAGGAAGCTCTTTGCCACCTTCTCCTCCCTGCTGAATCCTCCTCCTCCTCCCCCTCCCTCCTCCCTCTCTGTGGATGACTTCGTCAACCATTTTGAAAGGAAGGTTGACGACATCCAATCCTCATTTGTTAAGTCAAATGACACCGCTGGTCCTGCTCACACTGCCCTACCCTATGCTTTGACTTCTTTCTCCCCTCTCTCTCCAGATGAAATCTTGCGACTTGTGACGGCCGGCCGCCCAACAACCTGCCCGCTTGACCCTATCCCCTCCTCTCTTCTCCAGACCATTTCCGGAGACCTTCTCCCTTACCTCACCTCGCTCATCAACTCATCCTTGACCGCTGGCCATGTCCCTTCCGTCTTCAAGAGAGCGAGAGTTGCACCCCTCCTCAAAAAACCTACACTCGATCCCTCCGATGTCAACAACTACAGACCAGTATCCCTCTTTCTTTTCTCTCCTAAACTCTTGAGCGTGCCGTCTTTAGCCAACTCTCTTGCTATCTCTCTCAGAATGACCTTCTTGATCCAAACCAGTCAGGTTTCAAGACTTGTCATTCAACTGAGACTGCTCTTCTCTGTGTCACGGAGGCTGTCTACATTGTTAAAGCTAACTCTCTCTCCTCTGCTCTTGTCCTTCTAGACCTGTCTGCTGCCTTTGATACTGTGAACCATCAGATGCTCCTATACACCCTCTCCGAGTTGGGCATCTCTGGCGCTGCTCACTCTTGGATTACGTCCTACATGACAGGTCGCTCCTACCAGGTGGCGTGGCGAGAATCTGTCTCCGCACCACGTGCTCTCACCACTGGTGTCCCCCAGGGCTCAGTTCTAGGCCCTCTCCTATTCTCTCTATACACCAAGTCACTTGGCTCTGTCATATCCTCACATGGTCTCTCCTATCATTGCTACGCAGATGACACACAATTAATTTTCTCCTTTCCCCCTTCTGATAACCAGGTGGCGAATTGCATCTCTGCATGTCTGGCAGACATATCAGTGTGCATTTTGGATCACCACCTCAAGCTGAACCTCGGCAAGACGGAGCTGCCATCACGGTTGACAACTCCATTGTGTCCTCCTCCCAGAGTGCAAAGAACCTTGGCGTGACCCTGGACAACACCCTGTCATTCTCCGCTAACATCAAAGCGGTGACCCGATCCTGCAGGTTCATGCTCTACAACATTCGCAGAGTACGACCCTACCTTACACAGAAAGCGGCACAGGTCCTAATCCAGGCACTTGTCATCTCCCGTCTGGCTAACTGCAACTCGCTGTTGGCTGGGCTCCCTGCCTGTGCCATTAAACCCCTACAACTTATCCAGAACGCTGCAGCCCGTCTGGTGTTCAACCTTCCCAAGTTCTCTCATGTCACCCCGCTCCTCCGCACACTCCACTGGCTTCCAGTTGAGGCTCGATCTACTACAAGACCATGGTGCTTGCCTACTGAGCTGTGAGGGGAACGGCACCTCCTTACCTTCAGGCTCAGATCAGTCCCTACACCCAAACGAGGGCACTACGTTCATCCACCTCTGGCCTGCTAGCCCCCCTACCTCTACGGAAGCACGGTTCCCGCTCAGCCCAGTCAAAGCTCTTCGCTGCTCTGGCACCCCAATGGTGGAACAAGCTCCCCCACGACGCCAGGAGTCACTGACCACCTTCCGGAGACACTTGAAACCCTACCTCTTTAAGGAATACCTGGAATAGTATAAAGTAATCCTTCTACCCCCCCCCCCCCCCCCCCCCCCTCCCCCACTCCCCCATAAAAAAAAGTGGTTGTCCCACTGGCTATCATAAGTTGAATGCACCAATTTGTAAGTCGCTCTGGATAAGAGCGTCTGCTAAATGACGTAAATGTAAAATGTATTCCCTATAAAGTGCACTACTTTTCACCCTGATCAAAAGTAGTTTGCTATATAGGGAATAGGGTGTTATTTGGGACTGAGCCGATATTGGTCCTAAGCATCTTCTGTGTGCGTTTATCTCACCTCTCCATCGCGGGTCTCGATGGTCTTGATCAGAACAGTCTTCTTGGAGTGGACCTCTGATGATCGCCCGGCGTCTGGGCTGGTCTCTGTGGATGGGATCGGACAGGAGGTAAGACAACCTTATACTAACAGAAACACAAAACCAACCTAACAGAAACACAACACCAAGCTAACAGAAACACAACACCAAGCTAACAGAAACACAAAACCAACCTAACAGAAACACAACACCAAGCTAACAGAAACACAACACCAAGCTAACAGAAACACAACACCAAGCTAACAGAAACACAACACCAAGCTAACAGAAACACAAAACCAACCTAACAGAAACACAACACCAAGCTAACAGAAACACAAAACCAACCTAACAGAAACACAACACCAAGCTAACAGAAACACAAAACCAACCTAACAGAAACACAACACCAAGCTAACAGAAACACAAAACCAACCTAACAGAAACACAACACCAAGCTAACAGAAACACAACACCAAGCTAACAGAAACACAACACCAAGCTAACATCAACACCAACCCAGAGTTGTGTATATGATTCGTTCTGCCTCAACCTAACCCAAAAAGCCACAGTTGAATGACCCCTAATCAATCAATCAATCAATCAATCAATCAATCAATTAACTTCAATCGTGCTCAATTGTTTTCATTTAATTGATTGTGGTCTCAGTGATGTCGATATCTGAAATGCATGAATTCATGGTACAGCTACTCCACCTTGTGGTGAAGTTGTGATGCTTCTCTCAGGTTCCTGTCACGACCCCTTACTTTAACTTCCTGTACACGTGTCACATAGTACTCATTGCTGACAGTTGTGAGGAAGTGTGTTTGCAGTAGTCACCTCTGAATCCAACAGTGGAATATAATGAGGCATTAGAGCGGGAGCCTGAGTGGGAAGACTGGGAGCCAGATACAGTGATTCTGGGGAAGACAGTGAAGACCAACAGAACAGTTAATTACAGGTGAAATGACCAGTTTATGATAACCTTACTCACTCACTTACCTCCCCCTGCTCCTACCCCTACACCTCCCCTTCCTCTTCTCTAGCCCTCCCCTGCTCCTCCCCCTACTCCTCCCCTCCCTCTTCTCTATCCCTCCTCCTGCTCCTCCCCCTACACCTCCCCTCCCTCTTCTCTAGCCCTCCCCTGCTCCTCCCCCTGCCCTTCCCCTACTCCTCTCCTCCCTCTTCCCTAGCCCTCCCCTGCTCCTCCCCCTTCTCCTCCCCCTACTCCTCCCCTCCCTCTTCTCTATCCCTCCCCCTGCTCCTCCCCCTACTCCTCCCCTCCCTCTCCTCTATCCCTCTCCCTACTCCTCCCTCTCTCCTACCTGCTCTCCTCTCCCTCCAGTAGTTTCCTGTAGGTAGCGATCTCTATGTCCAGGGCCATCTTGACATTGAGCAGGTCCTGGTACTCTCTGAGGTGGCGAGCCATATCATCCTTCATCTTGGCGATCTCAGCCTCCAGACGGGTGATGGAGTCCTGGTAACCTCCAGACTCGTTTCCCAGACGATCCTCCATCTCCCTCATCTGCCTCAGCAGAGACTCGTTCTGTAGGGGGGAGAGAGAGAGAGGGGTGATTACATAAACAGTAAGGTGGGTAAACAGGCATCATAGTTAGATTGAGAGGGGAGCCTGTGGAGAGGTGCTTAAAGTGATGATAGATTAGGGAATTGTCCAGAAGTGATGATAGGTTAGGGAATTGTCCTGAAGTGATGATAGGTTAGGGAATTGTCCTGAAGTGATGATAGGTTAGGGAATTGTCCAGAAGTGATGATAGGTTAGGGAATTGTCCTGAAGTGATGATAGGTTAGGGAATTGTCCAGAAGTGATGATAGGTTAGGGAATTGTCCTGAAGTATGTACTACTCCCCAGACATTTAAAAGCATTGGATTGGTGTAAGCCATGGCTAGATGGAGTTTCTAACATATTTCCTACACCAATCCTTTCCTGTCAAATCCATGAAAGGAAGCAAACAAGAGTACACTTAGTCCAGGAGGATGTAGAGTAGGATGTAGTAATAGTCCAGGAGGATGTAGAGTAGGATGTAGTAATAGTCCAGGAGGATGTAGAGTAGGATGTAGTAATAGTCCAGGAGGATGTAGAGTAGGATGTAGTAATAGTCCAGGAGGAAATAGAGTAGGATGTAGTAATAGTCAAGGAGGATACAGAGTAGGATGTAGTAATAGTCCAGGAGGATATCGAGTAGGATGTAGTAATAGTCCAGGAGGATGTAGAGTAGGATGTAGTAATAGTCCAGGAGGATGTAGAGTAGGATGAAGTAATAGTCCAGGAGGATATAGAGTAGGATGTAGTAATAGTGTAGCAGGATGTAGAGTAGGATGTAGTAATAGTCCAGGAGGATATAGAGTAGGATGTAGTAATAGTCCAGGAGGATATCGAGTAGGATGTAGTAATAGTCCAGGAGGATATCGAGTAGGATGTAGTAATAGTCCAGGAGGATGTAGAGTAGGATGTAGTAATAGTCCAGGAGGATATCGAGTAGGATGTAGTAATAGTCCAGGAGGATGTAGAGTAGGATGTAGTAATAGTCCAGCAGGATGTAGAGTAGGATGTAGTAATAGTCCAGTAGGATATCGAGTAGGATGTAGTAATAGTCCAGGAGGATGTAGAGTAGGATGTAGTAATAGTCCAGGAGGATGTAGAGTAGGATGTAGTAATAGTGTAGCAGGATGTAGAGTAGGATGTAGTAATAGTCCAGGAGGATGTAGAGTAGGATGTAGTAATAGTCCAGGAGGATGTAGAGTAGGATGTAGTAATAGTCCAGGAGGATGTAGAGTAGGATGTAGTAATAGTCCAGGAGGAAATAGAGTAGGATGTAGTAATAGTCAAGGAGGATACAGAGTAGGATGTAGTAATAGTCCAGGAGGATATCGAGTAGGATGTAGTAATAGTACAGGAGGATGTAGAGTAGGATGTAGTAATAGTCCAGGAGGATATAGAGTAGGATGTAGTAATAGTCCAGGAGGATATAGAGTAGGATGTAGTAATAATCCAGGAGGATGTAGAGTAGGATGTAGTAATAGTCCAGGAAGATGTAGAGTAGGATGTAGTAATAGTCCAGGAGGATATAGAGTAGGATGTAGTAATAGTCCAGGAGGATATAGAGTAGGATGTAGTAATAGTCCAGGAGGATGTAGAGTAGGATGTAGTAATAGTCCAGGAGGATATAGAGTAGGATGTAGTAATAGTCCAGGAGGATATAGAGTAGGATGTAGTAATAGTCCAGGAGGATATAGAGTAGGATGTAGTAATAGTCCAGGAGGATATAGAGTAGGATGTAGTAATAGTCCAGGAGGAGGTAGAGTAGGATGTAGTAATAGTCCAGGAAGATACAGAGTAGGATGTAGTAATAGTCCAGGAGGATGTAGAGTAGGATGTAGTAATAGTGTAGGAATATATATAGTAGGATGTAGTAATAGTCCAGGAAGATACAGAGTAGGATGTAGTAATAGTCCAGGAGGATGTAGAGTAGGATGTAGTAATAGTGTAGGAATATATATAGTAGGATGTAGTAATAGTCCAGGAAGATACAGAGTAGGATGTAGTAATAGTCCAGGAGGATGTAGAGTAGGATGTAGTAATAGTGTAGGAATATATATAGTAGGATGTAGTAATAGTCCAGGAAGATACAGAGTAGGATGTAGTAATAGTCCAGGAGGATGTAGAGTAGGATGTAGTAATAGTGTAGGAATATATATAGTAGGATGTAGTAATAGTCCAGGAAGATACAGAGTAGGATGTAGTAATAGTCCAGGAGGATGTAGAGTAGGATGTAGTAATAGTGTAGGAATATATATAGTAGGATGTAGTAATAGTCCAGGAAGATACAGAGTAGGATGTAGTAATAGTCCAGGAGGATGTAGAGTAGGATGTAGTAATAGTCCAGGAGGATGTAGAGTAGGATGTAGTAATAGTCCAGGAGGATATAGAGTAGGATGTAGTAATAGTCCAGGAGGATATAGAATAGGATGTAGTAATAGTCCAGGAGGATATAGAGTAGGATGTAGTAATAGTCCAGGAGGATGTAGAGTAGGATGTAGTAATAGTCCAGGAGGATGTAGAGTAGGATGTAGTAATAGTCCAGGAGGATATAGAGTAGGATGTAGTAATAGTCCAGGAGGATATAGAGTAGGATGTAGTAATAGTCCAGGAGGATATAGAGTAGGATGTAGTAATAGTGTAGGAGGATATAGAGTAGGATGTAGTAATAGTCCAGGAGGATATAGAGTAGGATGTAGTAATAGTCCAGGAGGATATAGAGTAGGATGTAGTAATAGTCCAGGAGGATATAGAGTAGGATGTAGTAATAGTCCAGGAGGATGTAGAGTAGGATGTAGTAATAGTCCAGGAGGATATAGAGTAGGATGTAGTAATAGTCCAGGAGGATATAGAGTAGGATGTAGTAATAGTCCAGGAGGATGTAGAGTAGGATGTAGTAATAGAGTACTCACGGTTCCCTTGAGAGAGTCGATCTCGCAGGTGTAGGACTGGATCTGGTGTCTGAACTCCATGCTCTCCTGTTTGGCCTGTCTCAGAGCATCGTTGTTCTTGTTCACAGCCTGGTTCAGGTCTGACACCTGGAGAGGAGGTGGAGACATGGGTTAGAATAGATGCTACTGTCACTGTCTAGTAGTGCCGATGTAGTTAGTTCAGCTACTGTCACAGTCCACATATCATATCCAGCTTTGGCTCATCTGGCCCTGCTTTACTTCAAGTACTGGCAGTCACATGTTCTTTGCCAGGGTTGGGGACTTGGGGTCGATTTCATTTCATTGCAATGCAGTCAATTTAATTCAAATTTCAACGTAATTAATTCACTGAATTGAAACGGAATAGTCTCCAATCCCCTTCTGTGTTGTCCTAAACCAATTATCTCAACCAATCCGATGGCAGCAAGCCTCTCTAACTACCCGCCCGTATTTCTAGTGTTTACCTTGGACTTGTACCAGTCCTCGGTACTCTACCATCATATATAATACTACTGTGTTTTATAGGTGGTGTTTACCTTGGACTTGTACCAGTCATCTGTACTCTACCATCATATATAATACTACTGTGTTTTATAGGTGGTGTTTACCTTGGACTTGTACCAGTCCTCTGCCTCTGAGATGTTCTTGGCGGCGATGCCCTCGTACTGCATGCGGATGTCCCTGAGGGCAGCGGTCAGGTCTGGTTTGGTCATGTCCATCTGGACCTGTACTGAGGTCTCCTGCATCTGGCTCGTCAGCTCATGGATCTCCTGCAGGGGTCAGAGGATAGAGTTCAGAGGTCAGAGTTCAGAGGTTAGGGGTCGGGGTACATACAGGATTTAATTTAGATTATCAGCCTTTAGCATTAACAGCAATTATTTTCCTCCACTTTCCTCATTTATTGACTATACGTACGGCCCAGAGTTACACTGACTATGCCGCCCCACCAGGAAGAACCCTGGCTCCTACAATACATATACAGGACCAATGGTCTCTCTCTCTCTGTCCTTCATATACAGGACCAATGGTCTCTCTCTCTCTGTCCTTCATATACAGGACCAATGGTCTCTCTCTCTCTGTCCTTCATATACAGGACCAATGCTCTCTCTCTCTCTGTCCTTCATATACAGGACCAATGGTCTCTGTCTCTCTCATAGTTTAATTTTAGCTGTGCATGTGTTGAATAACATGCCAGAGGGCCCTCCATGTCACGAACCAGCTGATACATGCCAGCATTTCTCTAAAGTCAAATGTCAGGGGGAAGAAGAGAGAGCATGAAAGGACTTCTGGCTTAAGAAACTAGAAAAGTCCCTCTCCCCATCCACTGTACGCAGTGGAGCTGTATGGTTAGTGGTGTGGTGTGGTGTGGTGTGTATAGTTGGTTGTGTGGTGTGGTGTGGTGTGGTGTGTATAGTTGGTTGTGTGGTGTGGTGTGTATAGTTGGTTGTGTGGTGTGGTGTGGTGTGGTGTGTATAGTTGGTTGTGTAGGTGTGGTGTGGTGTGGTGTGGTGTGTATAGTTGGTTGTGTAGGTGTGGTGTGGTGTGGTGTGTATAGGTGGTTGTGTAGGTGTGGTGTGGTGTGGTGTGTATAGCTGGTTGTGTAGGTGTGGTGTGGTGTGGTGTGTATACTTGGTTGTGTGGTGTGGTGTGGTGTGGTGTGTATAGTTGGTTGTGTGGTGTGGTGTGGTGTGGTGTGTATAGTTGGTTGTGTGGTGTGGTGTGTATCATTGGTTCTGTGGTGTGGTGTGTATAGTTGGTTGTGTGGTGTGGTGTGGTGTGTATAGTTGGTTGTGTAGGTGTGGTGTGGTGTGGTGTGGTGTGTATAGTTGGTTGTGTAGGTGTGGTGTGGTGTGGTGTGGTGTGGTGTGTATAGTTGGTTGTGTGGTGTGGTGTGTATCATTGGTTCTGTGGTGTGGTGTGTATAGTTGGTTGTGTGGTGTGGTGTGTATCATTGGTTCTGTGGTGTGGTGTGTATAGTTGGTTGTGTGGTGTGGTGTGTATAGTTGGTTGTGTGGTGTGGTGTGTATCGTTGGTTCTGTGGTGTGGTGTGTATAGTTGGTTGTGTGGTGTGGTGTGTATCATTGGTTCTGTGGTGTGGTGTGTATAGTTGGTTGTGTGGTGTGGTGTGTATAGTTGGTTGTGTGGTGTGGTGTGTATCATTGGTTCTGTGGTGTGGTGTGTACCATTGGTTCTGTGGTGTGGTGTGTATAGTTGGTTGTGTGGTGTGGTGTGTATAGTTGGTTGTGTGGTGTGGTGTGTATCGTTGGTTCTGTGGTGTGGTGTGTATCGTTGGTTCTGTGGTGTGGTGTGTACCATTGGTTCTGTGGTGTGGTGTGTATAGTTGGTTGTGTGGTGTGGTGTGTATCGTTGGTTCTGTGGTGTGGTGTGTATCGTTGGTTCTGTGGTGTGGTGTGTATCGTTGGTTCTGTGGTGTGGTGTGTACCATTGGTTCTGTGGTGTGGTGTGTATAGTTGGTTGTGTGGTGTGGTGTGTATCGTTGGTTCTGTGGTGTGGTGTGTATCATTGGTTCTGTGGTGTGGTGTGTATAGTTGGTTGTGTGGTGTGGTGTGTATAGTTGGTTGTGTGGTGTGGTGTGTATCATTGGTTCTGTGGTGTGGTGTGTATAGTTGGTTGTGTGGTGTGGTGTGGTGTGGTGTGTATAGTTGGTTGTGTAGGTGTGGTGTGTTTACTGTAAGTATGCATGTCATATTTGCCCTACAATGTTGTTCTATAGTAACAGTGAGTGCCACATATATGATACTCCAGCTAACTGTATATTTAGGGGTATATATTGAGCTAACTGTATATTTAGGGGTATATATTGAGCTAACTGTATATTTAGGGGTATATATTGAGCTAACTGTATATTTAGGGGTAAATACTGACACAAAGGGTTTGTGTCAGCGACAAGCAGTCTGTATATTTACATTATGTTCCCCACCATGAAAATGTCAAGCAGAAAGAACAGCTGCAGGTTTGGTGTATAGAAGGGTCGAATGGGGGAACGTCTGACGATAAAGAATGCACGGGAACTGACATAGGCTGAAGTGGAGACGATTATACTCTTTTCTGTAGCATAAATAAGCCCTGTCTGAGCCAGAATGGCCCATATCTCCTGTTTCTGCAGCATACTGTACTGGTTTGTATATTTTCTTTTCACGTTGACCTTGTAGCATGGTTCCAGCAACTATGGTAGATATGTAAACAAGCCAGCCCAGTTCAGCTTGGCCCAGCTTGGCTCAGCTCGGCTCAGTAGTGTTAAAAGGGTATAAGTAAGTATCCTTGTCTGAGACAGGCTCCTGCCCTATGGGTAATTATATAATAATAATAATAATAATATGCCATTTAGCAGACGCTTTTATCCAAAGCGACTTACAGTCATGCGTGCATACATTTTTGTATATGGGTGGTCCCGGGGATCGAACCCACTACCCTGGCGTTACAAGCGCCGTGCTCTACCAACTGAGCTACAGAGGACCACATATATCTCCTGTTTCTGTAGCGTGAGGCTTGATGTACAAGTCTGAACAGGACGCTAATCTATCGCAGGGTGAAAAAAAGGGTTAAACATAAAGGCCCTGGGACACTACTGACCTCCTCATGAATCTTCTTGAGGAAGGTGATCTCCTCCTGCAGGCTCTCAATGCGTCTCTCCAGGTCCAGCCTGGCCAGAGTGGCAGAGTCCACATCCTAGAGAAACAGAACAAGAACATGGGATATAGTAGAGGATGTTTAATGTCTACGTCTCTGAGAGAGAGAGAGAGAGAGAGAGAGAGAGAGAGAGAGAGAGAGAGAGAGAGAGAGACAGAGGGAGAGAGAGAGAGAGAGAGAGAGAGAGAGAGAGAGAGAGAGAGAGAGAGAGAGAGAGAGAGAGGGGGAGAGAGAGAGAGAGAGAGTGTGAGAGTGAGTGAGAGAGAGAGTGAGAGAGAGAGAGAGACTCAGAAGTTACTCTGGGGAACAATTGCAGTTTCAGTTCATGTTGGTGTCACACTCGGCACTGTTATTGTTGATCTAACTTGACTGCATGTATTTCATTGATCATTATGGGAAGAGAGACATTTCTGAAGGCTGCCAAAGAAAGAGAGAAGGAGAAGGAAAGTGAGACTCACAGCTCTGAAAGCAGACAGGTTGTTCTCTGCCTCTTCCTTCTGGTGGATCTCCTCCTGCAGCCTGGAGGGAGGGAGAGAGAGTGGGAGAGAGGGAGGGAGCGAGGGAGGGAGGGAGGGAGGGAGATATTAAAGAAAAGGCTCAATTGGACTGTTAAACAGATTCAGAGACAACATTTTCCTCCCTGTCTGAGCCTGTAAGTAGGTGTTGTGATTTTGATTAGATTTATTAGGATCTCCATTAGCCGACAGCTAGTCTTACTGGGGTCCAACACATAATGAAAAAGACATTACAGACAAAATACTTTACAATTTACATACATTTTAAAAACATGAACATGTAATGTGTGTGTGCATCTATCAGTTACATATACAAATCAGTACATACACACAACAAGTAGGTCACATGGGGGAGAGGCGTTATGCCGTGAGGTGTTGCTTTATTTGTTTTTCGAAACCAGGTTTGCTGTTCACTTGCGCTATATAAGATGAAAGGGGGTTCCATGCACTCATGGCTCTGTATAATACTGTACGTTTCCTTGAATTTGTTCTGGATCTGGGGACTGTGAAAAGACCCCTGGTGGCGTGTCTGATGGGGTAAGTGTGTGTGTCAGTGTTGTGTGTAAATTGACTATGCAAACAATTTGTAACAGCAGACTTGACACTGTTGAACCAACAGACTACACCGAGTATACTCCACAGCAGATATAGGCTGGGAAGCAACTCCATTTTGGACAAACACAAAGTCTCTCAGGGGAGAGTTAATGATGTGCCGTTATCACTTTATCTTTAAAGCACAGTCTCTCTCTGTGACCAGAGGAATGGACCCTTCCTCCAGAGACACACATTCTTCATACGGTGGACCCCTGCAGCTGTTCTAAGGCAGGTCAAGGGTCAAACACAAAAGCAGAGAGGGCAGTGAGGTACAGAGATGGTTATAACCCCTACAAATCATTTGACATCCTTTTTGTGTCCCGGTTGCTTCCTGAATGGCTAAACATAGCTGACCATGCTCTGTTTATACAGACGTCACCTACACTGTGTCATTACTGTAGATGCAGACACTGTGTCATTACTGTTGATAAAGACACCTACACTGTGTCATTACTGTTGATAAAGACACCTACACTGTGTCATTAGTGTTGATGCAGACACCTACACTGTGTCATTACTGTTGATAAAGACACCTACACTGTGTCATTACTGTTGATAAAGACATCACTGACACTGTGGGTATGTATCCTATTATAGCCCACGGCGATACTCTGCTTATCTGTGGTCCACTGTAGCTCAGTTGGTAGAGCATGGTGCTTGCAATGGCAGGATAGTGGGTTGGATTCCCGGGACCACCCATACGTTAAATGTATGCATGCATGACTGTGAGTTGCTCTGGATCAAAGTGTCTGATAAATGGCACATATAATGGTTGGCAGGCTTAAGGCATGTCAGGACTCTGTGTTTAGATCACAGGGGAGGCGACTGATTCCCACCACGCCGTGTGTCTCATGTTGCCGTCGGCGATAAACTCCTTTACAGAGCAGACAGACAGAGGGGAGCATGTATAGCTGACAGAAGCTGGAGGCAGTGTTCTACCACAGAGCAGGAACTGTATGTGTCTCAGGGTAGGAGCACTGATCTAGGATACTAGATAATACTCTAATACGCTATGAATACCAACCCTGAGTTGATCTGAGGTCAGTATCACACAGCAGCTGTGTATTCCACCCTCAACCTTCCAACCTCCACTTTCACACTATTTTGACTCTCTCTCATTCCCCACTGCATCCAAACCCCTCCCACACAGGCCTTGAAGGAGATAGATTCCATCAGCTGTTACAGTGCAGAGAGAAAGAAAAAACCCAGAGACGATTTGACACTGCTGATCCAGTACCTCTACATAGAAACGTCTGTTAACAACAGTCAAACCACTAACTGTTCTTTTTATTTATATTTCTCCTGTGTTTGTGTTCTACTTGGCTTTTTACATAATTTTTCCTACTACCGTACTACCGATATTGATTACTGCATTGTTGGGAAAGAGCCTGAAAGGCTTTTCACTGTACTAGTCTTACGTGACAATAAAAACTTGAAACTTGTTGAACGCTCCCACAGTTTGTGTATAGACTCTCATGAGGCCTTGCATTCCACAGAGTCAGACACAGCATCCAATAGTCCTGCTGATAAATAGTTATATTTAGGAGAGGTACGGCAGGCGCTCAGGGTAAATTGGGATGGATAAGAATAGTGGTCTAATATGGGAATGGTATTCTGGGACTCCTGATTCGTAAAGGGCTCTGAGCAACTGTTGGACAAAGACGATCTGTCTGCCTGTCTGCCTGTCTGCCTGTCTCTGCCTGTCTCTGCCTGTCTGTCTGTCTCTGTCTGTCTGCCTGTCTGCCTGTCTGTCTGTCTGTCTGTCTGTCTGTCTGTCTGTCTGTCTGTCTGTCTGTCTGTCTGTCTGTCTGTCTGTCTGTCTGTCTGTCTGTCTGTCTGTCTGTCTGCCTGCCTGTCTGTCTGTCTGTCTGTCTGTCTGTCTATCTGGCTGTCTGTCTGTCTATCTGTCTGTCTGTCTCGGTCTGTCTGTCTGTCTCGGTCTGTCTATCTGTCTGTCTCTCTCTGTCTGTCTGTCTGTCTGTCTGTCTGTCTTTCTGCATGTCTCTGTTTTCTGCATGTCTCTGTCTGTCTGTCTGTCTGTCTGTCTGTCTGTCTGTCTGTCTGTCTGTCTGCCTGTCTGCCTGCCTGTCTGCCTGTCTGCCTGCCTGTCTGCCTGTCTGCCTGCCTGCCTGCCTGTCTGTCTAATCTGTCTGTCTACTATGGGGACTCTTTGAGACAGGTCTAGCAAACTTCTGCACTCTAGCAAACTTCAGACGGGCCTGGACATGTACTGGCTTAAGCAGGGGGACACGTCTGGCACTGCAGGATTTGAGTCCCTGGCGGCGTAGTGTGTTACTGATGGTAGGCTTTGTTACTTTGGTCCCAGCTCTCTGCAGGTCATTCACTAGGTCCCCCCGTGTGGTTCTGGGATTTTTGCTCACCGTTCTTGTGATCATTTTGACCCCACGGGGTGAGATCTTGCGTGGAGCCCCAGATCGAGGGAGATTATCAGTGGTCTTGTATGTCTTCCATTTCCTAATAATTGCTCCCACAGTTGATTTCTTCAAACCAAGCTGCTTACCTATTGAAGATTCAGTCTTCCCAGCCTGGTGCAGGTCTACAATTTTGTTTCTGGTGTCCTTTGACAGCTCTTTGGTCTTGGCCATAGTGGAGTTTGGAGTGTGACTGTTTGAGGTTGTGGACAGGTGTCTTTTATACTGATAACAAGTTCAAACAGGTGCCATTAATACAGGTAACGAGTGGAGGACAGAGGAGCCTCTTAAAGAAGAAGTTACAGGTCTGTGAGAGCCAGAAATCTTGCTTGTTTGTAGGTGACCAAATACTTATTTTCCACCATAATTTGCAAATAAATTCATTAAAAATCCTACAATGTGATTTTCTGGAATTTTTTTTCTCAATTTGTCTGTCATAGTTGACGTGTACCTATGATGAAAATTACAGGCCTCTCTCATCTTTTTAAGTGGGAGAACTTGCACAATTGGTGGCTGACTAAATACTTTTTTCCCCCACTGTATAATCACACTGCTCTCTTCTGTCTTCTGTCTTCTGCACCCTCTTTCTGACATTCTCTTTCTCAATCTCTTCTGCATTCATTCTCAAGCATTTTCTCAAAGCAGGAGAGAACTTCAAGTATTCATTGGTTCATTTCAATGTCAACTGACACCGTCACTGTGCGTCACCCGACACGACATGGCTGTTGTTTTCCTACTCACTCTAAGATGGAGGATACCAAATCACTGCTCGGACAATATTACTCCCCATTCAACCTATATTCTAAGGAATGGTTTTCATTCAGCAGAAAAACATACACATATTCTGATCATATCAGTCTTTGGCTACATTCTAAGGAATGGCTTTCACTCAGCACAACAGACAACACCTGTTCCGTCGTGTATTGATACATCTCAAGTAGTTCCAGACAGAAAACGTACAGTTATTGGAATATCACGATATTGATATATTTCGGGGCCCATAATCAAACGGCCCAAACTTCTCAAGTGAACAAGTTCATGAAGAATGTTTTACAGTAGTAATAGTTAACAGGTAGTTTCAGGGATTCTCTTTGGGTTTTTACCAACTTCTACTTCATGCAGTTTGAATTAAATCTACTTCCATTGTCTTCCAACAGTGGCTCCTGAATATAATAACCTCCTCTCTTCAGTTTTTACTAACGTGGCTTTTCTCTCATGCCATTTGATTTCTTAATCAAGAGCGTATTAGCCAGTGATTTTACTAACGTCTCTCTCATTGAACACTGCGTTGTTGAGGAAGAGCTTGCAGGTTAGCATTTCACTGAACCTGCCTGCTGTATCCTGTGCATGTGACAAATAAACTTAGATTTGATTTGCTGTATGTTTTGACCCCTGACCCCTGACCTCTCACCTGAGTTTGAGTTTCTGCAGGTCATCAGCCAAGTTGTCTCTCTCCACCTCTATGCGGGCTCGGTCATTGGACATGCCGTCCACCTGGCGCCTCAGCTCTCTCATTTCCTCCTCGTACATCTCGGCCACGCGGGTCGGCTCGCGGCCCCTCAGCCTCTCGATCTCCACCACCAGAGTAGCGTTCTGTTGCTCCAGGAAACGGACCTTCTCAATGTAGCTGGCGAACCGGTCGTTCAGGTGCTGCAGCTCTGCCTTCTCATTGGTTCTGGTGTCCAGGAAGTCGCGGTTCGTGGCGTCGGCCAGGTTGAAGTCCAGCTTCTCACCCATCCCGGCGTACGAGCGCATCGCGCCTCCGGAGGAGGAACGGATGCCGCCGGAGGAGTAGCTCGGGCGGGCGGAGGTCTTGGTCATCTCATACACTCTGGAGGACATGTGGGCCGAGCCGGAGGAGCCGCGCCCACCGTGGGAGAACATGGAGGACATGCTTGGGGTGGATCCAACACCGGAGCCGAAGGTGCGGCGGTAGGAGGAGGCTGACTGGGCGGACTGGGAGGAGAAGGACTTGCTCATGGTGGACGTTGTCCGATGGTCTGGCTGGAGGAACTTGATTGCTGTTGGAGGTGGAGGACTGAATGAGGGGCTGGTGGACAGCAGATTTGCTATTTGTAGACGTACAACGCCCACTCCATAACGCCAAGCCCCCTCCCTCCAACTCCCTCAATCACCCCACTCTCTCTCTCTTCTCATGTCTCTCGCTATCTCTCTCTCATTTCTATTCCCACTCTTTGATTCAGCTGTCATAGGCTCTGGTTTCCAGTAGCAGAGTGGAAGCTAGCCAGAGGGGGGGTGTAGGAAGTGGCTGTGTAGGAGTTGTAGGAAGTGGGGGTGGGGGGGTGGGGGGTGGGGGGGGGGGGGGGTGAGGGGATGAGGGGGGATGAGGGGGGATGATGTTAGTCTCATGGCCCTCTTTAAAACATGAGATTACGGTTACCGTAAATTACCCTACACATCTCTATCAGAGGGACAGAAATAGACCGAGTAGCCCACTCTGCTACTGGGAACCAGAGCCTGAATCAAAGAGTGGGAATAGAAATGAGAGAGAGATAGCGAGAGACATGAGAAGAGAGAGAGAGAGTGGTAGCTAGCTAAATTACTTAGCTATCAAACTATATAGCTAGCTTACTAAATAAGTAGGCCTACATGAATAGATAAACTATGGCCTTAGCAACATAACGTGACTGCATAGCTAGATTGATTGTGTAGAGTCCTAATCACTGCCCTTTTTTTTCATTTGTTTATTGGGTCAGTGAAACTGAAACAGTTCATCCCCTGAATAGCTGGAGGCAGCAAACAATGATGCAAAACCTGATAGCAATATTTATTAGACTACCCAGCGATTTATTGGTGAATTTTATTAATCTTGCATTGATTGACTGCATCAATTTCATTCTGCCAAAAATGCCTTAAAACCTCTTATAAATTATATCACCAAAATTTAGAGAATATGGCCGAACTTTTTATATATATATGTGGCTCCGGTCCAACCTAGTAAAGACACCATCCAGTGATTTGAGATTAGGGTAGATCAGGAGACCCAGACTGGTGAGTCACCAGTGGGCCACTCTCTGGCCCTGAGCCCTGATGAGTCCCGGCTCTCTCTCTGTGGTGTGACCTGATGATACACAGATACCATCTGACTACAGTCTGAGTCTAAATAGCCTCCACTTCCCAGCTTCCTCGCGTGAGACTTGGAAGTATGATAACGCAAGTCTGACCAGTTGGTAAGAGGGTGGAGACCTGTCATAGAAAAATCATCTAAAAGATTAGGAATTATGATGTCACATGCCCATACAAGTGTGCCATTATGTTTCACACATAAAACCTGCTTGTGTGTGTGTGTGTCTGTGTGTGTGTGTGTCTCTGTGTGTGTGTATGTGTGTGTGTGTGTGTTCGTGTCTGCGTCTGCTTGTGTGTGTGTGTGTGCGTGTGTGTGTGTGTGTGCGCGTCTGTGTCTGCGTGTGCGTGTGTGCGTGTGTGTGTGTGTGTGCGCGTCTGTGTCTGCGTGTGTGTGTGTGTGTGTGTGTGTGTCTCTGTGTGTGTGTGTATGTGTGTGTGTGTGTGCGTGTCTGCGTCTGCGTGTGCGTGTGTGTGTGTGTGTCTGTGTGTGTGTGTGTGTCTCTGTGTGTGTGTGTATGTGTGTGTGTGTGTGCGTGTCTGCGTCTGCGTGTGTGTGTGTGTGTGTGTGTGTATGTGTGTGTGTGTGTGCGTGTCTGCGTCTGCTTGTGTGTGTGTGTGTGCGTGTGTGTGTGTGTGTATGTGTGTGTGTGTGTGCGTGTCTGCGTCTGCGTGTGTGTGTGTGTGTGTGCGTGTGTGTGTGTGTGTACGGCTCAGCTGCTGGTGTCACAGCTATTGTTATCCTGTCAGTCTGAACTCAGTCACTGCATGGCCCAGGACCCTAAGAGAGGAAGCAGAAAATAAACCTCCAGTCTCATCTCTTACACATTGGACTGTGGGTGAAAATGGCGGGTAAAGCTGACAGTTATAGGGCAAGCCTCATTTCCAAGTTAGAAAATGTGTAATACTACTAAACTTGAAGCAAGGAGCACTGCAGCTCTAGGGGACACTGAGTTGGAATAGAACGTGTCAAAAGGTCAAAAGGCATTCCTGGTTATTAACAGTATCGCGAGTTAGCACTAGGCCTCTTGACGTTAACATGCACCAGCCATTACAATAGTCCTATGACCTCTTTGTCCTTGACGGTAACATGCACCAGCCATTACAATAGTCCTATGACCTCTTTGTCCTTGACGGTAACTCATGGGTACACTGAAAATGGCTGCCAGTCCATCCATTATGCCATCATTGACTTGAATGGGGAGGCCCGTTCCATGGATTCTATTTCTGTGGAATTAACACCAGAGCTGTGTCTCCCTAGCCTACAGTGACCTGCTGTGTCTCCCTAGCCTACAGTGACCTGCTGTGTCTCCCTAGCCTATAGTGACCTGCTGTGTCTCCCTAGCCTACAGTGACCTGCTGTGTCTCCCTAGCCTACAGTGACCTGCTGTGTCTCCCTAGCCTACAGTGACCTGCTGTGTCTCCCTAGCCTATAGTGACCTGCTGTGTCTCCCTAGCCTATAGTGACCTGCTGTGTCTCCCTAGCCTATAGTGACCTGCTGTGTCTCCCTAGCCTATAGTGACCTGCTGTGTCTCCCTAGCCTACAGTGACCTGCTGTGTCTCCCTAGCCTACAGTGACCTGCTGTGTCTCCCTAGCCTATAGTGACCTGCTGTGTCTCCCTAGCCTATAGTGACCTGCTGTGTCTCCCTAGCCTATAGTGACCTGCTGTGTCTCCCTAGCCTATAGTGACCTGCTGTGTCTCCCTAGCCTATAGTGACCTGCTGTGTCTCCCTAGCCTATAGTGACCTGCTGTGTCTCCCTAGCCTATAGTGACCTGCTGTGTCTCCCTAGCCTATAGTGACCTGCTGTGTCTCCCTAGCCTATAGTGACCTGCTGTGTCTCCCTAGCCTATAGTGACCTGCTGTGTCTCCCTAGCCTATAGTGACCTGCTGTGTCTCCCTAGCCTATAGTGACCTGCTGTGTCTCCCTAGCCTATAGTGACCTGCTGTGTCTCCCTAGCCTATAGTGACCTGCTGTGTCTCCCTAGCCTATAGTGACCTGCTGTGTCTCCCTAGCCTACAGTGACCTGCTGTGTCTCCCTAGCCTACAGTGACCTGCTGTGTCTCCCTAGCCTATAGTGACCTGCTGTGTCTCCCTAGCCTACAGTGACCTGCTGTGTCTCCCTAGCCTACAGTGACCTGCTGTAGGCTAGGGAGTTAACCCAGGCACCAGCTTCCTTTAAACTCTGGCAGAGAGCCTCGTGTCCGTTAAGCTGTTTGGCCAATGCCAGCCCCACATCCAAGAAAGACGCTGGAGTGTTACGAGAGAGACAGACAGACAGACAGACAAACAGACAGACAGGCTGAACACACACACACACACATGCACACACAGACACACACACTATGTCTTGTCCTGTCTTGTCCTGTCCAGTTCACTGCCAAGACAAAGATGCTGAGTCTGGATAATTTTAGGCTTGGATCATTGGATTGGATCATTGGATTGGATCATTGGATTGGATCATTGGATTGGATCAGTCCCAACACTAGGACACCTCACTAAGAAGTCACTGGATTGGATATATGTTTGCTGTGTACTGACACTAATAAGGAGGAGTTTTGCAACCTGCTTTAAAAGTCAGAAATCACGTTTAAAATGGTGTTGCTTTATTCCAAAAGCTAAGGCTACCTCTCAATGGGACCTGACTGTGAATCCCCTAAAACAGTGGCACAGATGTTGCCTACATTAAAACTGAAAACACACTATCATCACTATCATCTGGTAGATGGATTTTTATACGTCGAAGGACAGGAACTTCCCCCCGGAGACATGATCTCTGATCTCACCATAACAATGTAAAAATACACCTGGCTACGTCCCAAATGACACCCTATTCCTGTCAAGAGTAGTACACTACAGTGCCTTCGGAAAGTATTCAGACCCCTTGACTTTTCCCACATTTTGTTAACGTTAAAGCCTTAGTCTAAAATTGATTAAATAAATACAAATCCTCAGCAATCTACACACTATACCCCATAATGACAAAGCGAAAACAGGTTTTTAGAAATGTTTGCAAATGAATAAAAAAAAATTAAAAACAGAAATACCTTATTTACATAAGTTTTCAGACCCTTTGACATGAGACTCGAAATTGAGCTCAGGTGCATCCTGTTACCATTGATCATCCTTGAGATGTTTCTGCAACTTGATTGGACTCCACCTGTGGTAAATTCAATTGATTGGACATGATTTGGAAAGGCACACACCTGTCTATATAAGGTCCCACAGTTGACAGTTCATGTCAACAAAAAAATATATATATATTCAAAAAACTCTAAAAACCTGTTTTCGCTTTGTCATTATGGGGTATTGTGTGTAGATTGCTGAGGATTATTTATTTTTTAATCAATTTTAGAATAAGGCTGTAACGTAAAAAAAAAAAAAAAAAAATGAACAAGTCAAGGGGTCTGAATACATTTCCGAAGGCACTGTATACCTTTTAATTTCGACTTTCAATTTAATTTGACACCCAATTTGACATGCTCCTATGAACTTCACATGTTGGTGCTCATGGGTCCTTCTACGTGGACATAACCAGCTTTAAAGCTAATATCCTACAATTCTTCACATTTTGCCAGGCAGAGAGAAGACGAAAAAAAAACATTTTTGGGGGAATACAAGAAGTATTCGTGCAGTACTGTTGATACCAATAATATAATTGGTGCAGTACTGTTGATATCAATATCCCTGTGAGCCTTCCAGGCCCATGATGCCCAGGGTTAAGAACATAAATTGTAGATTAATAATATTACATTTTATTGTATTCTATTACACCCCCTAAACATATTCCACACATCCAAAATAAGTTTAATCTGTTGTTGTTGTTGTTAGTAATATACAAACTACAAAAAAATGAATGTAAAAAAAAGCTGACCCCACTTTAAGAACCCTTGGCCTACGGAATGTGGACCAGGTGGGGTTTGGGGGAATGACATGCTGGGAAATGTGACACTGCCAGCCTGTGTTATGTTTGCCGTGTAGAGTAGGGGAAGTGGGGAGAAAGAGGGAGGAGGAAAGAGAGATAGAGCGAGAGAGGGGGGTTGAGGGGGGAGAGAGAGAGACAGAGAGAGACAGAGAGAGACAGAGACAGTCACAGAGACAAGACAGAGAGAGAGAGACAGAGACATTCACAGAGATAAGACAGAGAGAGAGAGAGAGACAGAGACAGTCACAGAGATAAGAGAGAGAGGAGAGAGAGAGAGAGAGAGAGAGAGAGAGAGAGAGAGAGAGAGAGAGAGAGAGAGAGAGAGAGAGAGAGAGAGAGAGAGAGAGAGAGAGAGAGAGAGAGAGAGAGAGAGAGAGAGAGAGGTGAGGGAGAGAGAGAGAGAGAGAGAGAGAGAGATGGTAGAAATGCCATGACATTTGACACAGTGTGTGGGCGGAGGTGTCAGGGACGTGGGTGGCATGGTGAGGGTCATCGGTCTAAAACACATACCCGCTGCCGAGCAACCCACAAAACACACATACACGTATGCCAGGGAGGTGAACTACCACACAAGACGAGAGTCACGGTGTGTGAAAGGAAAATGGAGGGATGGGAGAGAGAGAGAGAGAGAGAGAGAGAGTTTTACAACTGCATGGGAATGTGTCACCGTAGCATAAATAAAGCCATCAAAGATATTCTTGCAAACAAACATACGACCTGTGGTTATTTTCATGCCACATACCCCAAACCTTAAACAATATGCAAAAAAAATGTATCCATGACATAAGACAGTATAAGACACACAGACCATCTTTATCTTAACAGCAATGTGACTTCATATGAGTCATAATCTAAAAAGCAGCATTTACAAGCTATTTACAAGCCACAGGAAGGACAGGTGGTAGGGAGTGGGTTCCATTTGATGGTTATGTATTAAGATCTGATCATTTGAACAAGTATTCACATGACTTGATTCATAAAATGTTTATTTTTTATTTTTTTATTCACGCTGCTGCTCTCTCATTTAGCAATTTCGCCTTACGGATTGTGGTTGTTGTGGATGGCTGTTCACAAATGTACATGTGTTTTCAAATAATGGTTGAATTGAAGAAGTTTAAGTTGCCAAATCAATTCTTGTTTTTTGCGACCAGTGGACATCCACTAGTATTCGTATGGTAATGAGGGAAACAAAATGATATTGTGCCAAGAAGAAAAGGCAATAAACAAATTTAGGAAAAAATAAAAAATAAAAAAATATGGTTTTAAAAACATTCCTTAAGACCAATAATGAAGAAAATACTATGTTGACATTGGTATGTTGAGAATATTGGCCAATAGAAAGAGAACCTCAGTAGGCTCTCTAAACAAATATGATTAGTTTCACTCCTCCAATAGAAAGAGAACCTTACTACCTGTCTCTCTAACCAAATATGATGTCGCACAGGCCTGCTGCTGGCTTTTCATTCCGCCCCCTCCATAGCCCACAATGCAATTCAATATAATACAATACACTGTACATGGGATACATATTGTTAGTAGAGATCCTATTGAGTATTTCCAACCTCACTTTAGCTGTGAAAATGTATTTTTTTATATAAAACAATCTAACTTTTGATATCGATAATACATTTTTTATATAAAAATGTCTCTGCCACGAGCTCTGGGCATGCTCTGCCACGAGCTCTGGGCATGCTCTGCCACGAGCTCTGGGCATGCTCTGCCACGAGCTCTGGGCATGCTCTGCCACAAGCTCTGCCTAGCATTTTTCATTTCCTTTATCATTATTCTTTATCACTATTCTTTTAATTACTGTGACCCCACTCACAATAAATAGATTTATAGAATATTATGATGTTTCTATTCCAAGAAGAACAAAAATACATTTTACAGTAGCCTATATACTGCCTACATAGAAACACTACGTCTCCCGAGTGGCGCAGTGGTCTTAGGCACTGCATCGCAGTGCTAGCTGTGCCACTAGAGATCCTGGTTCGAATCCAGGCTCTGTCGTAGCCGGCCGCGACCGGGAGACCCATGGGGCGGCGCACAATCTGCCCAGCGTTGTCCAGGGTAGGGGAGGGAATGGCCGGCAGGGATGTAGCTCAGTTGGTAGAGCATGGCGTTTGCCACGGGGGGGCCAGTATAAAAAATGTAATGTATGCACTCACTAACTGTAAGTTGCTCTGGATAAGAGTGTCTGCTAAATGACTAAAATGTAAATCTGTTAATAAATGTGAAGACATTCAAAATAGAAGCTAGATATCCTAATGATAGAAAGTAGATATAGACTACTCTGGGTGGGGTCACAGTAATGAAAATGACTAGCTCTGCTCGGACTCTACTGATAGCTACGTTTATTGAGGAAAAATGTACTTTCTATGCCTGTGATGTGTGGTTTGTCCCACCTCTTAAGATGAATCCACTAACTGTAAGTCGCTCTGGATAAGAGCGTCTGCTAAATGACTAAAAATGTCAAATGTAATGAATGATCATATAAATGGATGGAACCAGTGAATGAATGGCTGCAGCAACCATTTACATGGTCTGGCAAGCTGCATAACTAATTAGACAAAAGAACAATTAAGTCATTCTTGAACTTTTCTTGTCTATTAATGTTCTGTATTATGTCATGTTTCATGTTTTGTGTGGAACCCCAGGAAGAGTAGCTGTGGCGTTTGCAACAGCTAATGGGGATCCTAATAAAATACCAAACAAGATACTAAGTCGTTCAAACAAAATACTAAATCATTCAAACAAGATACTAAGTCGCTCAACAACTATATATTTTTTAGCTTTGGACTTTAGGGCTTCCGTAACTGTTGTTTACTCATCTTTATTCTAATAATTTTCCCATTATCTCCAAACTGTTCCCTACATGGCTACCATGGTTATCCATTTCATATTATTTTATCAATTTCTTCTGTAAGAAACATTTCAATGTAGTCCTATCCACATAGGTCAGGGCTCTCCAACCCTGTTCTTGGAGAGCTACCATCTTGTAGGTTTTAACTCCAACCCTGTTCTTGGAGAGCTACCATCTTGTAGGTTTTAACTCCAACCCTGTTCTTGGAGAGCTACCATCTTGTAGGTTTTAACTCCAACCCTGTTCTTGGAGAGCTACCATCTTGTAGGTTTTAACTCCAACCCTGTTCTTGGAGAGCTACCATCTTGTAGGTTTTAACTCCAACCCTGTTCTTGGAGAGCTACCATCTTGTAGGTTTTAACTCCAACCCTGTTCTTGGAGAGCTACCATCTTGTAGGTTTTAACTCCAACCCTGTTCTTGGAGAGCTACCATCTTGTAGGTTTTAACTCCAACCCTGTTCTTGGAGAGCTACCATCTTGTAGGTTTTAACTCCAACCCTGTTCTTGGAGAGCTACCATCTTGTAGGTTTTAACTCCAACCCTGTTCTTGGAGAGCTACCTTCTTGTAGGTTTTAACTCCAACCCTGTTCCTGGAGAGCTACCATCTTGTATGTTTTAAACAATTTAATTCTGAAATGTATTTTTTTATTTATTTTTTTTATACTTTTTTCAAATGTTCTCAAAATCCCAACTTTGATTGACACTGGAGGTAAAATAGATAATGACAAGGTCAAGGTGTTCTATCTAGACCCTTGCACTAACTATGTTGACACCACATTTAATGTATTTACACCAAACAGAATTTGTTATTTGCCGCATTTTGATATTGTACTAAATATTGTACAAGGATGAGAATGGGTTAAGATAATCCTTTGTAATAATCAATCAGCTTGTGTTCGTCCACACACCAACCTGCTACAAGAGTCTGCCTTGTAGTATCATAGTCTATTCCCCAAAACCATTCTGCAGTTTTATTTCACAATGGAGGAAAATGATCACACTTCAATCAGTGACTGACTTGACTTTCCAGCTCAAATTTGAACTCTAGTCTCTTGTGGTTCTGGCACACTTGTGAGAATAGTTGGATGCATGAGAATGCAGTACACACTTCCAGACACTAGGTGTCACTGCAACTGCAGCCATGCAAGTTGTAGAAACAGCCAGATATCTTACATTCATAGTCTCCTACAGGGCCGGCTTTAACCTTGGGGGCCCTAAGAGAGATTTGGTTGGGGGGGGTAAGAGCTGTTTGAAAAGACAGGCTGTTTTGGTGGGATGGAGTTTTGGCCTTACATGGTGACATCACCATGCGGTAAATTACTTACGTGCCTTCAGTATTCATACCACTTGACTTATTTCAGCCCGAATTCAAAATTGACTAAATATATTTTAATCTCACCCATCTACACACAATACCCCATAATGAAAAAGTGAAAACATGTTTTTAGACATTTTTGCATATGTATTGAAAATGAAATACAGAAATATCTCATATATATAAGTACTCACACCCACGAGGTAATACATGTTAGAATCACCTTTGGCAGCGATTACAGCTGTGAGTCTTTCTGGGTACGGTTTCTAAGATTGTACAATATTTACAACATTATTATTTTTAAAAATTATTCAAGTTATTTGTTGATCATTGCTAGACTGCAATTTTCAAGCTGGTTTAAGTCAAAAATGTAACTAGGCCACTCAGAAATATTCAATGTCATCTTGATAAGCAACTCCAGTGTATATTTGGCCTTGGGTTTTAGGTAATTGTCCTGCTGAAAGGTGAATTTGTCTCCCAGTGTCTGGTGGAAAGCAGACTGAACCAAGTGGTCCTCTAGAATTTTGCCTGTGCTTAGCTCAATTCCATTTATTTTTATCCTAAAAAACTCCCTAGTCCTTGCCGATGACAAGCATACCCCTAACATGATGCAGCCACCACCATGCTTGAAAATATGAAGAGTGGTACTTGGATTTTCCCCAAACTCAAGACATTTCAGCTTTATTTTTTTTATTAATTAGTAAAAAAAATTGAAAAACATAATTCCACTTTTATATCATGGGGTATTGTGTGTAGGCCAGTGGCAAAAAATCTCAATTTAATATTTTTTTTATTCAGGCTGTAACACAACAAAATGTAGAAAAATTCAAGGGGTGTGAATACTTTCTGAAGATATATATCTGAGCTGTAATAAAAGATCCCAGAAATGTTCCATGTGCACAAAAAGTTTATTTCTCTCAAATGTTTTGCACAAATTTGTTTACATCCCTGTTATTGAGTATTTCTCCTTTGCCAAGATAATCCATCCACCTGACAGGTGTGGCATGTCAAGAAGATGATTAAACAGCATGATCATTACACAGGTGCACCTTGTGCTGGGGCCAAGAAAAGGCTACTCTAAAATGTGCAATTTTGACACACAACACAATGCCACAGATGTCTCAAGTTTTGAGGGATCGTGCAATTGGCATGCTGACTGCAGGAAGGTCCACCAGAGCTGTTGCCAGACAATTGAATGTTCATTTCTCTACCATAAGCCGCCTCAAACGTTGTTTTAGAGAATTTGGCAGTACGTCCAACCAGCCTCACAACCGCAGACCACATGTAACCATGCCAGCCCAGGACCTCCACATCCGGCTTCTTCACCTGCGGGATCGTCTGAGACCAGCCACCCGGACAGCTGATGAAACTGTGGATTTGCACAACCGAAGAATTTCTGCACAAACTGTCAGAAACCGTCTCAAGGAAGCTCATCTGTGTGCTCGTCGTCCTCACCAGGGTCTTGACCTGACTGCAGTTTGGCGTTGTAACCAACTTCAGTGGGCAAATGCTCACCTTCGATGGCCACTAGCATGCTGGAGAAGTGTGCTCTTCACGGATGAATCCTGATTTCATCTGTACCGGGCAGATGGCAGACAGCGTGTATGGCGTTGTGTGGGTGAGTGGTTTGCTGATGTCAACGTGCATATCTGTATTTTCAGTCATGTGAAATCAATAGATTAGGGCCTAACTGATTTCCTTATATGAACTGTAACTTAGTAAAACCTTTGAAATTGTTGCATGTTGCGTTTATATTTTTGTTCAGTATAACATCAACAGTGGTGTACCACAAGGCTGTCTACTCCCCCTTTTCATTTATGTTGATGGTTCAACGGTTATCAATTGATATCGGGAATAACCCAGGGTTACGAGGGTTATGCGACAAAAAAGCTTATTGTTTATCAAATCAAGTCTCCAATTGTCATAATTGTCAACAATTCATTCCTCAAGCATTCTCACCAGTTTACGGATCCTGTCCAGGACGGAGTCAATGATCTCCTTGCCGATGGTGTAGTGACCGCGGGCATAGTTGTTGGCAGCATCCTCCTTGCCTGAGATGAGCTGCTCAGGGTGGAACAGCTGGCGATAGGTACCTGTCCTGACCTCATCTGGAGGAAGAGAAAACAGTATTTTTCTATATGGGGCTGGAGAGAAGACTAGATACCCGTGGATGATGTTCTGTACACATTTATAAATGGAATGTACTGGCACATCTGAGATTTGCTTTAGCAGGTGTGTCGTAAATGTTGAAGTGTTTTTCAAAGGATAAAAGCTTCTGTGAAAAGACTTACCGATAACGGTTGGCTCCAGGTCGACGAAGATGGCGCGGGGCACGTACTTCCCGGTGCCCGTGGCGCTGAAGAAGGTAGTGAAGGAGTCGTCAAGGTTACCTGTGGGTTTATCGCTGGGCATCTGTCCGTCCGGCTGGATCCCATGCTCCAGGCAGTACAGCTCCCGACAGGTGTTGCCCATCTGGACTCCGGCTTGGCCCACATGCACAGAGATACACTCACGCTGTTGAGAGAGACGGGTTGAGGAGGAGAAGAGACAATCTGAATGAACTAGACAGCGATGACACCTGACCATATGGAGGATATTGCGCAGTGTGCCACCTAGGTCCAAGAATTCAGCTGTGTCATATGTGTGACACCATGTGTGTAAATGACTATGATACACTAAGTGAACAAAACATTAAGAACACCTGCTCTTTCCATGACATAGAATGACCAGGTGAATCCAGGTTAAAGCTATGATCCCTTATTGATGTCACTTGTTAAATCCACTTCAGTCAGTGTAGATGAAGGGGAGGAGACAGGTGGTTAAAGAAGGATTTTTAAGTCTTGAGACAATTGAGACATGGATTGTGTATGTGTGCCATTCAGAGGGTGAATGGGCAAGACAAAATATTTAAGTGCCTTTGAACGAGGTATGGTAGTAGGTGCCAGGCGCACCTGTTTGTGTCAAGAACTGCAACGCTGCTGGGCTTTTCACGCTCAACAGTTTCCTGTGTGTATCAAGAATGGTCCACCACCCAAAGGACATCTAACCAACTTGACACAACTGTGAGAAGCGTTGGTGTCAAAATGGGTTAGCGGGATTGCTTTTGACACCTTGTAGGCTGTTCTTTTGACACCTTGTAGGCTGTTCTTTTGACACCTTGTAGGCTGTTCTTTTGACACCTTGTAGGCTGTTCTTTTGACACCTTGTAGGCTGTTATTTTGACACCTTGTAGGCTGTTCTTTTGACACCTTGTAGGCTGTTCTTTTGACACCTTGTAGGCTGTTCTTTTGACACCTTGTAGGCTGTTCTTTTGACACCTTGTAGGCTGTTCTTTTGACACCTTGTAGGCTGTTCTTTTGACACCTTGTAGGCTGTTATTTTGACACCTTGTAGGCTGTTCTTTTGACACCTTGTAGGCTGTTCTTTTGACACCTTGTAGGCTGTTCTTTTGATACCTTGTAGGCTGTTCTTTTGACACCTTGTAGGCTGTTCTTTTGACACCTTGTAGGCTGTTCTTTTGACACCTTGTAGGCTGTTCTTTTGACACCTTGTAGGCTGTTCTTTTGACACCTTGTAGGCTGTTCTTTTGACACCTTGTAGGCTGTTCTGAGGGCAAAAGGGGGTGCAACGCAATAGTAAATCTCAAGGCTCACCACTGGGTCACGTTAAGTAACCTCCGGTAGGTACTGTTAAGGTGTATGACGCCACCCCAGAGTTCCTCTCACAACTCGCCTCTCTCTCATCATTTCCAGGGACATCGTCCCTCACCTCCCTCATCAACCCCTCTGACGTCATCAATTACAGACAGGTATCCTTTCTTTTCTGTTTGCCATTAACATTATTGTATGTCTAATCGAACATTTTAATTTAAATTAAAATCATACAATAACTGTATTTTGACATACCTGATCAACCGATAATGCTTGTTTACGTCTCTGTCTCCTATCCTGTTCCCTTTATCTCTGCTCCTGTTCTCCAGGACCTTGGGGTTCTGCCCAACAGCCAGACGTGGATCCACCTGATGTCCTCCGTTACCAACCACCCTCCAACTTTTCATTACATAATCTACAGCTACTGTTGTTGTCATTATCTGATAGAACGTTTTTATTGCTCTCTCATCCTGGCCACATAATATGTGAGATACACAGATTAACTAAAAACGCTGGCACTGCAAAAACACTCAGAACAAAGAGAGCAGCAGTGCCTGGACTTTTGCAGTCTCCCCTCTTCGAGTTCCCCTTCTGAGACTGGCTGCCTGTTGAGAGCAAGTGACAGGCAGAACCTCCCACCCACACAGCAACCACCTCCTCTCTATTCCACACACCAGAGTTCAGTATGTCAGTCTATTATTGCCTGTGAAAATATTATTTTTTTTTGCAGAGGGGGCATTATTTGGCATGACGGCTCCCTAGCGGTCGGAGGCCCTGAGCGACCTGGCTGGAACTGGCCCTGGTCTGGTAAACACAACCCTAGGCAACAGCAGGCCGGAACTGGCCCTGGTCTGGTAAACCCAACCCTAGGCAACAGCAGGCCGGAACTGGCCCTGGTCTGGTAAACCCAACCCTAGGCAACAGCAGGCCGGAACTGGCCCTGGTCTAGTAAACCCAACCCTAGGCAACAGCAGGCCGGAACTGGCCCTGGTCTGGTAAACCCAACCCTAGGCAACAGCAGGCCGGAACTGGCCCTGGTCTGGTAAACCCAACCCTAGGCAACAGCAGGCCGGAACTGGCCCTGGTCTGGTAAACCCAACCCTAGGCAACAGCAGGCCGGAACTGGCCCTGGTCTGGTAAACCCAACCCTAGGCAACAGCAGGCCGGAACTGGCCCTGGTCTGGTAAACCCAACCCTAGGCAACAGCAGGCCGGAACTGGCCCTGGTCTGGTAAACCCAACCCTAGGCAACAGCAGTGACCGTAGCGTTGGATACATTGTGGGAGGCAACCGTCTGCCTAGGGAAACTCCTGTGCAATTCCACAATCACGGAATTGCGCTGAGACTTATTTTTCAATTGAAATGCGTGCCCAAACAAAAAAACATTGATTTTTAAAAGTTTAACAAACCTCACAACTTCTATGCAAAAGGACTAGTGGATTTACACCCGGTAACAGAATGATGGTAACGGCATTACATCATGGGTCCCTGATCTGTACTACACAGAAATGCATAATAATGATGATGATAGCAATGTCGTGCTCTTCATGGTGATGTATCCTGAGTAGGAACACAAACGTAGAGTAGAAATATACAATATCCTCCTTGGCATATTCGGCTATTGTTCTACACACTGGCTATTATTGTAATGAGTTCTGCACCCCAAAACAAGACCATATTTGGTTGGTGCGGACCAAATCTGAACCAATCATAGGAGTCTATGTTTCAAAGTTTGGACATCAGAGTAGAGTACAGTAGAGTTCAGTACAGTACAACACAGCAGAGTAGAGTAGAGTACAGTACAGTACATTATAGTGGACTCAACTCTAGTGTGCTCTACAGTACTTGTACTGAACTGAACTATTATCTACTTTTAGTTTTTACTGTACTGTACTGTGCTGTCCAAACTTGTGAACCCAACTGTGGTTTGTGACTACTATGATTTCCCATTGTAGCCAATTCAATTGCAGAAATTCCATTACCGAATAAAAATAAAATAAAATAAAGTTTTAATCACTTAATAATTCATTAAGAAAATGTATATCAGTAAAAACACTATAACTAATTGCTAGGTCTACCTTTACTGATTACTTCTGTGAACTTTCATTATCCTCCCTCATGAGGGAGAGACATTAGAAAATATTGTAAAGATGTGTGGGTTTTGGTTAAAAGGAAATGTTTCTTAAAATTACTAAAGCCAGAAAAATGTATCCTAAACTAAATATAAGTATTGATATTAGTTGGCAGGGGTCAACGTTATTGTGTTTTGATGTATTTCTAATACATTTTAAGACGTTTTCTGGTAGATGTTTTTGAAGACCTCTGGTTTACCAGACATCAAAGCCTTTTTACTTTAATTTTTACGAAAATGGTGGAAAAGTGTATATATGCCTTAATTTCTTTCAAATATAGAATCTTAGCTTTCATTTGACGCCCAAATTTGAAATGCTGCTATGAACTTCACATGTTGGCGCTCATGGGTCCTTTCACATGGAAATGCCCCACTACCTCCTTTCACATGGAAATGCCCCCACATTGAGCACTTCACATTTAGGGCTCTGTGTTAACAAACCTAACGAAATGGTAAATCTAAGCGCTGTCACTTTAACTTGGCCCTTGGAGGAGGGGTAGATGTGGTAGCCCTGTTTTCATTTGAACGTGATTTAAAGGGGTCCTTCTGCATCCGGTGAATGGTCATGCTGGGGGCATTAGTTTAGCCTACACCTGTCTGGATATGGGCAACTCCCTTGACACACATTAAAACATATAATAACCCACCATAGCAACACTTAGGTTTCTACATATACAGTGGGGGAAAAAAAAGTATTTAGTCAGCCGCTAATTGTGCAAGTTCTCCCACTTAAAAAGATGAGAGAGGCCTGTAATTTTCATCATAGGTACACGTCAACTATGACAGACAAATTGAGAGAAAAAAATCCAGAAAATCACATTGTAGGATTTTTAATGAATTTATTTGCAAATTATGGTGGAAAATAAGTATTTGGTCACCTACAAACAAGCAAGATTTCTGGCTCTCACAGACCTGTAACTTCTTCTTTAAGAGGCTCCTCTGTCCTCCACTCGTTACCTGTATTTATGGCACCTGTTTGAAATTGTTATCAGTATAAAAGACACCTGTCCACAACCTCAAAAAGTCACACTCCAAACTCCACTATGGCCAAGACCAAAGAGCTGTCAAAGGACACCGGAAACAAAATTGTAGACCTGCACCAGGCTGGGAAGACTGAATCTGCAATAGGTAAGCAGCTTGGTTTGAAGAAATCAACTGTGGGAGCAATTATTAGGAAATGGAAGACATACAAGACCACTGATAATCTCCCTCGATCTGGGGCTCCACGCAAGATCTCACCCCGTGGGGTCAAAATGATCACAAGAACGGTGAGCAAAAATCCCAGAACCACACGGGGGGACCTAGTGAATGACCTGCAGAGAGCTGGGATCAAAGTAACAAAACCTACCATCAGTAACACACTACGCCGCCAGGGACTCAAATCCTGCAGTGCCAGATGTGTCCCCCTGCTTAAGCCAGTACATGTCCAGGCCCGTCTGAAGTTTGCTAGAGTGCATTTGGATGATCCAGAAGAGGATTGGGAGAATGTCATATGGTCAGATGAAACCAAAATATAACTTTTTGGTAAAAACTCAACCCGTCGTGTTTGGAGGACAAAGAATGCTGAGTTGCATTCAAAGAACACCATACCTACTGTGAAGCATGGGGGTGGAAACATCATGCTTTGGGGCTGTTTTTCTGCAAAGGGACCAGGACGACTGATCCGTGTAAAGGAAAGAATGAATGGGGCCATGTATCGTAAGATTTTGAGTGAAAACCTCCTTCCATCAGCAAGGGCATTGAAGATGAAATGTGGCTGGGTCTTTCAGCATGACAATGATCCCAAACACACCGCCCGGGCAACGAAGGAGTGGCTTCGTAAGAAGCATTTCAAGGTCCTGGAGTGGCCTAGCCAGTCTCCAGATCTCAACCCCATAGAAAATCTTTGGAGGGAGTTGAAAGTCTGTGTTGCCCAGCGACAGCCCCAAAACATCACTGCTCTAGAGGATATCTGCATGGTGGAATGGGCCAAAATACCAGCAACAGTGTGTGAAAACCTTGTGAAGACTTACAGAAAACGTTTCATCTGTGTCATTGCCAACAAAGGGTATATAACAAAGTATTGAGACATTTTTGTTATTGACCAAATACTTATTTTCCACCATAATTTGCAAATAAATTCATAAAAAATCCGATAATGTGATTTTCTGGAATTTTTTTTCTCATTTTGTCTGTCATAGTTGACGTGTACCTATGATGAAAATTACAGGCCTCTATCATCTTTTTAAGTTGGAGAACTTGCACAATTTGTGGCTGACTAAATACTTTTTCCCCCCACTGTAATAACCCACCATAGCAACACTTAGGTTTCTACACCAACCCTAAACTAAAAGTGGCCCCCAAAACTGCTGTTCAAGAAACGGTTAAATGGGTATTTTCTATCCGAATCAGATGGAAGAACCAACATTGACCATAAATCAATGGCATTGTTAACATCCTCTGTTCCACACCCTTGTCTTTGCTTGTTCTCCTCCATCTCTGAGACAGAGGCAGCTCTCACTACCATTGGCCCACTGCGCTTTCTTTTCCGCTGCAAACATCTTGAAAATCAACAGGGTCCTTTGGTGACGTCATTACGGGACCCCACCAAAGATATATTGCGGGAGGGAAGAGACTAACACAAGGAGGAATCGAGAGATACCCGCTCCCAATCCGCTCCAGGATTTCCAGGTTTTGGATTGCCGTGTGTCATATGTGTGTGTGTGTTTCCCTCCCCTTTAGCTCAAACCCACAGTTATTGCACTTTAGCCAAGGTTTGGTTTCCGTTACCTGGCGTGAATCCAGCGGGATATAGGTCTGGTCGCAGCTCCGTGAAACAACATGGGGATTTGAATAGAGTCCAAAGGGCCGGAATTGAATCGTGAAGCTTACATCTTTTAGGTTTTAGGTCTGTCTAAAATGAAGCACCCGAAGCTATGGAGAGCGTTGTTTTTCATGACGGTGTTGTACCATCTTGGGATGTCAAGCAGATACGGTAAGATGATGGTGGAGTGTCGGGAGCATGTTGTTTCAGTGGAGGGTAAGAGAAGAGAAGAGGCACCGCCCCCGGTAGAAGGGAACCATCACTGGGAAGATAGTGAAGTAGTGTTTGGAATGAGGTCCGCACGAGAGAGAAATTGATAATTCGGTAGTCTTTTCTGTTTACTTCAAAGATCTGCGAGGTGTGGATGTTATTACATTGCATCGAAGTAATGAAATACATCTGATAGGGAAGATGATTTTTGGTCATGGGTTGATATTGAGAAAATACATGTTTAGGTTTTTTTAACTTCAATTAACAGCTAGACATTCAATTGATTTACTAAAATACATAAGGTAGCTAGCTAGCTGTAAAATCGTGAATTAAAGGCGGTTTGCCCGACGTCATATATTTTGATGCGTTTTTAGTTTGACTAGGGCGAGCATGTCATATTTTTTCAGTTAAGTTGTGTAAATAACCACAGTTCACTGTTGAAAAGTAAAAGTGAAGAAAGTAAAAAAAAAATCTATTCGCATTACAAAATAAAAGCTTTAGCTATAGCTTAGAGTTTGCGGTAGGCTTTCCACCTGCAGGAGGTTAATGGATTTCAGGACCACGGAGAGCGAATAGGCCACGGCTTGCCTGTTCATTGTGTACTCTCCTGCCTCCATCTCTCTCCTCTCGGCAAACCCTGGTCTCCACTCCCCTGTTTTTACCTCTCTCCTCACCTCCTCCCCCCCCCCCTCCGCCCCCATCACGCTATTTAGTTCCACAATGAGCATTATTCTGACTCAGAGGCTTCATAATGGTCTCTCGCTCATCTCAGCCAGTTACCATGGGTACTTGGTGTTCTAAAGGTGAAAGTTCAGGGATCTGTTTCATTGTGTAACATTATTCATCAGCATGAGGTAAGCAGTTAGTCGGCCATTAAATGGCTGTGTTCCCTGTTTGACTCCAACAGGAATTAATTTGTCACTAACCATCATTTACGGAATATGTGTTCCATCTCCCTGTTTCTCTGTTATGTGGTGGAATATGCTGTCAACACTTTCCATAGGCTTGGCCCTACAGGGCTAATTATAATATCCCTTCATCCTTTGTGTGTGTTTTGTATGCTGAAGTGCATCTAGCATTATGTGAATGTGGATAAAAACAAAAGTGTACATCTCCCCCTTCGAAGCATCCTCTGAACACTAAATAAGCAACTGTATACCCTGAATGTACAGGGAACGAACACCCTGAATGTACAGGGAACGAACACCGTGAATGTACAGGGAATGTCCCCCTGTTATCCTTATTTTCTCCTATCTCTGTCTTCTCATATTTATTTTATAAGACAATTACTCTGTCTCTGTTGTCTCTCTCTCTCTCTCTCTTTGTCTCTCTCTCTCTCTCTCTCTCGCTCTCTCGCTCTCTGCCTCTCTCCTCTGCCTCTCTTTCTCTGCCTCTCTCTATCTCTCTCTCTCTCTCTCTCTTCCTCTCTCCCTCGCTGTCTCTTTTGCTCTCTCTCTCTCTCTGCCTCTCTCTCTCCCTTTCTCTTTCTCTCTCTCTGTCTGTCTCTCTCTCTCTCTCTCAATTCAATTTCAATTTAAGGGCTTTATTGGCACTCAGAAGTTTCAAAAGAATAAAGACATTTCAAATGTCATATTATGTATATATACAGTGTTGTAACAATGTGCAAATAGTTAAAGTACAAATGGGAAAATAAATAAACATAAATATGGGTTGTATTTACAATGGTGTTTGTTCTTCACTGGTTGCCCTTTTCTTGTGGCAACAGGTCACAAATCTTGCAGCTGTGATTGCACACTGTGGTTTTACACCCAGTAGATAAGGGAGTTTATCAAAATTGGGTTTGTTTTCAAATTCTTTGTCGATCGCTGTAATCTGAGGGAAATATGTGTTTCTAATATGGTCATACATTTGGCAGGAGGTTAGGAAGTGCAGCTCAGTTTCCACCTCATTTTGTGGGCTGTGTGCACATAGCCTGTCTTGAGAGCCAGGTCTACCTACGGCGGCCTTTCTCAATAGCAAGGCTATGCTCACTGAGTCTGTACATAGTCAAAGCTTTCCTTAAGTTTGGTTCAGTCACAGTGGTCAGGTATTCTGCCACTATGTACTCTCTGTTTAGGGCCAAATAGCATTCTAGTTTGCTCTGTTTTTTTGTTTGTTCTTTCCAATGTGTCAAGTAATTCTCTTTTTGTTTTCTCATGATTTGGTTGGGTCTAATTGTGTTGCTGTCCTGGGGCTTTGTGGGGTCTGTTTGTGTTTGTGAACAGAGCCCCAGGATCAGCTTACTTAGGGGACTCTTCTCCAAATTCATCTCTCTGTAGGTGATGGCTTTGTTATGGAAGGTTTGGGAATCGCTTCCTTTTAAGTGGTTATAGAATTTAATGGCTCTTTTCTGGTTTTTGATAATTAGCGGGTATTAGCCTAATTCTGCTCTGCATGCATTATTTGGTGTTTAACGTTGTACATGGAGGATGTTTTTGCAGAATTCTGCATGCAGAGTCTCAATTTGGTGTTTGTCCCATTTTGTGAATTCTTGGTTGGTGAGCGGACCCCAGACCTCACAACCATAAAGGGCAATGGGTTCTATAACTGATTCAAGTATTTTTAGCCAGATCCTAATTGGTATGTCAAATTGTATGTTCCTTTTGATGGCATAGAAGGCCCTTCTTGCCTTGTCTCTCAGATCGTTCACAGCTTTGTTGAAGTTAGTTGTGGCGCTGATGTTTTAGGCCGAGGTATGTATAGTTTTTTGTGTGCTCTAGGGCAACGGTGTCTAGATGGAATTTGTATTTGTGGTCCTGGCAACTGGACCTTTTTTGGAACACCATTATTTTTGTCTTACTGAGATTTACTGTCAGGGCCCAGGTCTGACAGAATCTGTGCAGAAGATCTAGGTGCTGCTGTAGGCCCTCCTTGGTTGGTGACAGATCATCAGCAAACAGTAGACATTTGACTACAGATTCTAGTAGGGTGAGGCCGGGTGCTGCAGACTGTTCTAGTGCCCTCGCCAATTCGTTGATATATATGTTGAAGAGGGTGGGGCTTAAACTGCATCCCTGTCTCACCCCACGGCCCTGTGGAAAGAAATGTGTGTGTTTTTTGCAGAGGGGTAGTGTGCTAGTATAGCACTGTGCCATGCCAGGGGATGGTCTGTGTGGAAGATAAGGTTGCTTATGTTCCCATTTTTATAAAAATCAGCAAAAAGTGTCTCCTGATTCCCCAAAACAAGTTTATTTTGTACTCTTTTCGTGTCTTGTCGTTTTTTACATTCAGAGGGTACTGTATTTTAATGACCTCTGAACAGCGGGGCGGGGCGGGGGGGGGGGGGGGGGGGCTGCTTCTAAGGCCTCTC